>NC_073692.1:130979550-131246294 GCF_029784155.1 Uranotaenia lowii
TAATTCTCAAAACAGTCAACTAGAATAAAATATACTAAATTGATCAAATTGATAAATTTTTCAAAATTTACATAATCGATATACATGGCGAAATTGACATATTTGAAAAAATTCGACAAAACTATCAAAACTGACAGATTTGACAAATTTACTTAATCAAATACATTGACAAAGTTAATATAATTGACAATATGGACAAAAAATGAAAAAAAGACATTTTGTGATATTTTTTTTTTGAATTTTGACAAATTTTGCAATTTTTTGAATCGTGTCATTTTAGTCAGTTTCGTCATTCATGCTTATTTTGTAAATTTTAACATTTGTGTCATTTTTGTCATTTTTTTTCTGTATTCTGTATCTGTATGTAAATTTGACATTTAAGACTTGATCAATTTTGTCTGTTTTGTCAGTCATTTTTGTCAATCCTGACGTTTTCCATTTTTTATTTTTTTGTCATTTCCGTCAGTTTTGTCATATGAGTCATTTTTTGTCAATTAAGTCATTTTTGGTAAACCTGTAATTTTTTATCATTTTTGTCGTTTTTTTTTTATCTTGTCATTTTCATCAATTCTGTAAGTTTTGTCAATTGTCAAATTGTGAATTTCGCCAATTTTGTCATTGCTTTGCATTGCATTGTCTTGCAAGTTAGACAAAAATGATAAAATTTCTAATAATGCTAGAATACGTAAAAAAAATCAAAATTTACAAATATAATAAGAATTGCTAACATGACATAAATTTAAAAAAAAAAACAAAATTTACCTAGATAAACTAAATTGTAGAGATGTACCGAATATTCGGTCGGCCGAATATTCGGCGCCGAATACCGCCAAAAAACCGTTAAGCGAAATATTCGGCTCACCGAATAGTTGAGCTAAGTATTCGGCCGAATAGGCCGAATATTTATGTTTTAAAATTTTAACAAAACCAGACTTCTCAAATTTTTCAACTGATGTTGGATAATTTATTGTATATCCAAAAGTTATGTTAAAAAACCTTCAAAAGCATCAAAAACTTATTGTTTCAGATAAACATTTTAGATGCATCCTTGTATTTTTCACTGTAGATAGGTTCATACTTTGAATATCGTTTAATTCAAATTTTCTTGATATATTCAGGCTTGCCCATAAACCAAATATAGAATTCGAGAAAAGTTAAATCTTAAAAAGGCCACATAGTTTTTCGGATTTTATTCGGGTTTATTAAGATTTTTTATTGAATAAAATAAAAAAATAAAATATCTTTTAAAATTTTTTAAATTTTCTGTTACTAAACGATTTTTTGGAGTAAATTTATTCGTTAGATACGATTTGAACATTGCTGTTGTAATTTGATGAAAACTTTAAATTTCAAGTAATTTGATTTCTTTTTTTTCTTGTATGTTTGGGAAAAATGCAGAATTTCTGTTCAGTTTTTCTCTTTTTCTACAAGTTTAAAAAAAACGTTCAGAACTGGCTGTGTGGAAACGTGTCGTAGAAAGTGTTGTATGCTTAAGGTTAAAGATCATAGTTCTTTTTGGCAACTATTTTGATGACCTCTAGCAAATATTAGACATTCATCTAATTTGATATAAAAACCGCAATTTCAAATAACTTAACACCTGTTTTGAAATTTTTTGTCCCAGATTTCACTGGAATCCAATCTTTTTTGAGGTAAACGACCTAGAAACGACAAGTCATCTGATGTCCTTTCAGCTCATAGTGACATTTTGAAAATCAAAGAGACCTCTACTTAAACAAGTTCTGATACATCTGGTTGGGAATAATCGACTTAAAACCATGAGGGACATTAAGATAACAGAAATAGAAAATTTCTATTAGAAATAGCAGTAGAAATATAAGTTTTTCTAATGAAAACTCAACAGAATATTCGACCGAATATTCGTCCGAATAGTTGAAAAGGTCATTCGGTCATTCGAATGACAGAGATGTATCGAATACCACTATTCGGTACATCTCTTCCAAATTGACAAAAATGATCAAATTTAAAACTGACAAAAATGCAAAAATGATCAAAAATACAAATTTTGAAATATATTTCACCGATCATTGGACTCTACATGTTACAATCTATATCCTCGCTTCCTTTATTCCATAAGTTACCAGGAGCAAACGTCCAATTACTTGAAACACATCATGTTTTAAATTGTATTCTTTATTTTCATATTCCTTTTATTTTGAAGTTACTATATGCTGTTCTATGACTCCAAAAAAGTACATTGAGATTGTACTTATTAAGAGAATCAATAGAAACGGGATCATACAGGATATCCCCAGATCCAGCCATTCAAAATTGGTTGCAAATTATCAAAAAATTATGATTATTTTATTTAAAATACTTTTATCCTATAAATTATTTAGAAACTTTGTTTTAGAAATTGGTATTGGATTTACTTCGTTCAAATTTTTTATCATAATTGAATGGTTAAAAATTTCAAAATCTATCATTTTTATGTTATTTTGTGTCACATGTAAAAATTTACACGCTTTAAAAAGATTTATGCACTGTCAAGTGTATTCAATCGGGTTATTAGCTTAATATTCACTTCACCAGAGGTGAAGCGGCCTGTGACAGACAACCTCACAAATAAAGACAAAAAAAAAACTCATGTTTATACGTTTTAAAAAATTGTTATAATTAGAGTGTTATAGTTTGTAGCAGCTAAAACATACGGCCCCGAAAAGAAATTGCTCTGGCCAACTTTCACCAAAACCCCCCCCCCCTACAAAAGTTTATTTGGCACTGATATTGATAAATGTGTCGTCATGTGACTGTGTTATTTTTCCCTTCTTCTGTAATGACCATGAAAGAGTACCTAGTGCAAGACAAAAATGTTACTCTTAAAAAAATTAGGTAGAACTCAATTTGAACGCAATGCCAACTTGCCAAAAAATTAGTTATATGGGGATTTTTTTTTACTCATCTCAAAAAAGTGCGCCGGAGTTCTTTAGATTTTTCCCAAAATTTCTAGTTTGGTTCATTTTATTCAATTTTATGATTTTTTGCAGATTTTCAAAAATTTTATTTTTCCGAGATATTTGAGAAACCTATTACTATTTTACTTACATGGTCCGGCAATTGAACTGCTACATTACTTCAACAATAATTATTTCGTTGCACACGAAACAGTATTGAACGACCACTCGTCGCTTTGTTTACATTAAGTCTCAGGTAATCAGGTGTTATCCGGAAAATGGATCTCGAACAGAAACGTAGCGCTGTGGTTCCCTTGTTCCTAGCTGGCAAACGGCAGAAAGACATAGTTTGTGAGCTGTCCGATATAAGTGTGTGCAGAAGTTTTGTATACCGTACAGTTAAAAGATACCTAGAGACCGGAAGTGCCAAAAAACGGTGTGGTGGGGGACGTCGACCTATTGTGGGGACACCTGCCATGGCGAAGATCGTCAAGAAGCGCCTTAAGAGAAATCCTCGTCGTAGTGCCACTAAATTGGCAGAGGATCTCAACATATCGGATCGAAGTCTCCGTCGGATCCTGAAAGATAAACTTCAGACCAAGCTCTACAAGATCCAAAAGGTTCAAGACCTTATGGTGAAGCAGAAACAAGAATGGGTAAAGAGAGCGAAGGCGCTGCCGAAGAGAGCCGCGGAAGGAAAGTACAGCAGTTCGTGAATAAGCAGAACGACAGAGTTTGTTTGCCAGACAGATCATGAAGCCATGCCGACTTGCTGACGGCCACCCGGTGACAGAAACCAGCATCGGTGAATCACCCGTGATGGCCGGACTCCGCTGGTTTTTGTCCCTGAAGGAGTGAAGATCAACCAAAATACTTATCGGGAACTAGTTCTACAGAATGTCATCGAACCGTGGGCACGTCGACATTTTGGTTCCAGGGATTGGGTTCTCCAACAGGACTCGGTGCCGGCTCACAAAGCGAAGAAAACCCAACTTTGGATTGCGCAACATTTTCCAGGGGTTCATTTCGAGCTCCGAGTGGCCGGCGAGTTCACCAGACCTGAACCCTATGGACTTCACTGTTTGGAGTATGTTGGAGGCCGAAGTCTGCTCTAAGAAACATGAAGGTGTGGAGGTCCTGAAGTGACATCTCGTGGCAGCCTGGGATAAAATACCACAAGAACACCTGCGGGCCTCATACGATGCCTTCCTCGACCGTCTGCGGCGAGTGGTTAAACTCAAGGGCGAATAAGTAGAACTTAACCAGTGAATTTTGAAAAAGTAATTTGTTTTCAAGAAGAAAATGAATTTGAAATAAAAAACTGTTGTTTTGATCAATTTATATGTTTATTCCAATGTAGCACTTCAATTGCCGGACCCTGTAGTGTGGAATGTATGTGAGTTGGTGATTCACTCCATCTTAAAATAATAAGTATAATATACCACAAACAAATGCAGAATTAATATGGCTCCATACATCCGTTCTCGAGAACGGTAAGCTTAAATTTGCTGAATTTTTAGTTTTTAACGAGAAAAAGGAGAATTATTATCATTATTTCTTTCATTACTTTTAAGTGTCTGAATAAAAAAAAAAAATTTAAAAGCCAACTTTGTGATACATCGTACTACTTTGCACAAATCTTTTTAAGTCGAAACCGTAACTTTTTTCCTGATATCAGCTCTCTATTGAAAATAAATAAAGCTTCACCCTCCCCAATTGGTTCCAGTTGACTCACAAAGCAAAACACTAATCGAATCAACCGGGCATTAATTTTTATCTTTCTCGGATCGTGTGCCTTCACCTTCTACATGCAGTTGCTACGCGAATCCGAATCGACCCGATGTCGGACGCTGCTGTTCATCAATCAACCGACGGGAAGCTCCATTGATGGACTTCGTTTTCATACCGCCTTAATTTTGACGAAAAGCAAAAACTGAAAAAGTAGATACCCAGTTGTGTTTTGATTCAGTACACAATATGGCAGGGCTGCAGATTTGTTCATCTGTTGGAAATATTACTTAACAGTCCTTACGTAATAAAAGGACGGTAACCGGCGATCTGTCGAACGTACATGAATTAAAAATCGAAAAAAAAAAACAAATAAAAACAGGCGATAAAAAGATTGTTCCGGAACACGGATCTGTAGCACAACAATCTCCTCTAGACGCAATTTTTGTGTTCAGTCGGTCAAAAGTCCAAAGTCCTTAAGCGGCCGCGTTGCAGAGGATTGTTAATCGCTCAGTTTTTTTTTGCGATCCCTCAATCTTAAAACGCGCGCGCTCGCATTTTTATCAAGGTTCGAGGTGCTCATTAAGTGATGCCGAGCCTAGTGAATCCGGCTCAAAGCTGCGTTACCTGATAAGGATTAGTCATGGTGGATGACTGAGTTGTTTCAACTAGACTTACTGAATTTGTATTGAGTTAAGGATTTTTTTTGCAGTTGATATGAGGTGTGTTTTTTTTTTCAAATCCTTTTGCCCACTATCTAAATTTTTTAATGAGTTAAATCAATGTTTAAAGATTTTTTTGAAAAGCAATGACAATATCCATGCTTTTATTGAATTTTTCAGCAACACTTCCTAGGACATCAGACAGGCATATCACCAGGACGAAGAAGTCCCTTTACCTACATATACCTACTGTGATGAGAAAGGTTTGTTCTTAGTCCTGGTGGTCTGACCACAAAGTGAACACTGATAATCGCTTGACTTTTCTAGAACAATCCGTTGCCTCTTTCGAGCCATCAATTTTGTTGCGCTTGAATTGATAATAACGTACAATTATAAAATGAAAGGAGGACAACCGGTTCTATTCGTCGATGTAGTGTGCTTTGAGTGACCGATGACCCAGTGTAGTTAATTACAGCTCAAAAGTACTGAACCTCAAAAAAGTAACATACAGTGCTTAAAAAGTTCTACTAGAAACAAAATTTGACCTACTGAAACATGCTGTGTAAGTAAGCGATCTTGACCGGGGAAAACCAGAGTGATATACACAGCCGGCCAAAAGTTTGAGGTCACCTGCTAAAAACATGCAAATTTTGATCGTTCATATCTCAGCCTTCTAAGGACATATTGCAAATCTTCTGATCTCATTTGAAAGATAATAAGCAATAGCTAATTCGAAGATATTTTGCTCAGAAATAATGTTTTAGCTTTGCACCTAAAACTTAACCTAAAGTTAGAACATTTCCAAAAAATCGCAATTGTTTTGGTTCAAAACAGCACTTTAGTGGCAGTCCACAACTTTGAGTTCGACTGGGCCATTTCCAACTAAGTTCTGACAGGCATACACAAAACTAAGTTCGAAAGCCGAACTCCAATTTGAACTTTTTGCTCACTTTTTCTCCTTTTTGTCAAACTGCTTTCTCTCACACAAAGCCTGGAGCTGTCCACATTTTCTTGATGAGAATTTCAATCACAAAATTATAAAGATTAAAAATAAATTAAAATTGAAATAATTGTTTTGAATCAAAAGTTTAACTCCGTTGACTATCATGCGAATTTTTTTCCCGGATTTTTATCTTTAATGATGATTTATCCCTACAGACAAAGGCAATTTATTATTTTTTATGAACTTTCATTAAGAAAGCGATTGTGGAATATCCCAAATGGAAATAAATTTCATGATTTTTTTTTATGCTCATCGGTCGCTGATTCTTAATATTTCGGTATGAATTATTTTTGTAGTTTGAATTTAACTTCCGGCCTGTGAAATTCTTCAATTTATGTATAATTTTCAGAATTCTCAGTATCGGAATTAAAAAAAGATTTTTCAAACTCCAAGGCTCCCGCTATTTTTCTCTGGAATGACCTTGTTTGTATAAATTTTCAGAACATTGAAATCTTTAAATTTTCAAAAACAAAAATTCGTGTTGACATCACTGAATGTTTCAATGTTTTTTTAAATGAATATTTAAATTCGGTTAGATTTTCATTTATTAATGAACAATTTCATTCGAATACCATGCAAAAAGTGATTCAGGAATATTTTTAAAAGTAAATATTTTGGGATGATAGACCCCTTTTCAAAAAATTGGAAAGGTTGTCAGAATTAAGCGTCCCCTACCACGAGTCAGGTTTACAAATGCTGGGGCCAATGTTCCATAACTCCACGTAGAAAGACGACGGTCTAAACACACATTGGAGCTGTCCACGTGATATGGTGAAACGACCAAATTTCATATGTGATTTGCATTTCTTTTTTTCTCCTAGGAGCGATGAGAATAGCGAAATTATGCCCTGGCAATCATTGAAAAATTCATTTTACCGATCACAGGTTGCGCTGATGAGGTGTTTTCAGTGTCACACACAGGGTTGCCTGATTTTTCAGGATTACCAGATTTTTTTAGACCCAATCTGATAACCTGAGAAGCCTCCGTTTTTTTCCTGATTATTGGAAATAATCCTGATTTTACCTGATTTTTGTGAAAATGATTTAAAATGGGTTGAACAGCAAAAAAGACATTGATAGAGGTCAAAATGTTCATTTACCCCCAAAAGAAGGTCCTCAATTCGACCGAAATTTCCGTTAAACCATCTATCCTTATTTTTATTTCTCATGCCCCTAAATTTAAAAAAAAATTTTGGCAACCCTGGTCACTCACAGGATAACCCTGGTCACAGTACAGGGGGGGTGACAATCTGGATCTTCTTGCGAACAAGAATCTTTTTCTTTTTTTCTATCCATCGGGAGAAACGTTTATGGAGTTTTCCTCTCAAAGCAGTACAGAGTTGAAAAAGTCAAAATTTCAACCAATGAGGAACCAGAATGATTGATGTGTAAGTGTGCAATCATTCATAATTCTCTAGGATTTAACATCTAGTCCGGTTCCTTGACAGCAAAATGTCAGGTTTGTTATGAGCCCACAAAATCGTGGGCCCGTAATTTTGATGGTTGTCAAAATCAATGACAAAGGATAGGGCCGTCACCCCCCTGGTCTAGTATAAGAGTGATCATTCGTTAGAGAAACCATTTCTCTCCGCTCTTTCATCAGCAGATGATGAAATGCTCATTGAAAATGGACTTTTAAGCAGGGTTGTCAACATTTTTTTTCAAAATTCAGGGAAAATAAAAATCAGGGTAAATCAAGCTAACATAAAATGATCAAGCTGAGTGCCTTTTTTGGTCACCGTTGTAAAGAGTTATGGAGCTGATACACAGTAAATTAACAACATGCTCACTGCCATGTCAACTTTTAAACGCTATATTAAAATTTTTTCATATTTTCTATCAAAGATTGACCAGTTTTTACACGTTTAACTGACAAAATATAGCGATTTTCAAATAGGTGATGTGTGATTCAGCAGTTTTTTGGAAAATTCCCTTTTTTACCTTATCAAAGCTTTTTGCAAAACAATTTCATAGTAGTTCTCGTGAAGTTAAGCTTAATGTGACAGATTTCAAAAGTTTTCGCAGCAAAAGATTCGCAAGAACAGTTTTGTAAACTTGAAACGAAAATTCCGATTTCTATAGAAATGTGAACGAATGTTTGCTACGAAATTCATATTTTCCAGTCATTAATCCTCTAGTCAATTAATTTTGATAAAAAGTACATTTTCCTAGGTTGCAGACTTTGAAGGGAGCAAGCCTTGACTTTTGGGAAGCGCACGCGTTTTTGTTTTCGTCCATCAAAAATTTCAATTAAATTAAAGATAAACTAAGAATTTTGAAACTGAACAGTGGAAAATGATTGAGTAAGTGACCGACGGAAGTTCCGAAGTTCGAAACAACAGCTGGTTCGGGCTAGAGGAAGAGGTTTAGAAGACTTATTTGGTGAGATCCAACCTTTTCTACTATTTTAAACGTTTATATTGCAAAATTCTCCTTTAGAAACTTTCAAGTAATGTTATGAAAAATTTTGCTTTTCATTTAGAAAAAAAAACACAAGCATTGAGAAATTTTAGCAGCTTGTATTGTATCAGAATAATAGGCTGAAGCGAGCACATAGTAAAATAGCTATGCGTAAGGTATTATAAACAACAGAACATATTGGACTCAAAAATATGGTTGCCTGTTGTTCATTTAAACCACGGATTTAGTAATTTTACTATGCTTTTTTTTGTGTGTGGAGACGCAATCCAAATATGCAATTAGGGGAGATAAGGGCATAATGGCCACCTTAAGAAGGACTCTAATTTAACCATAGAAAACAACTATAATATGTAAGTTACTTCATTGTTTCGTGTCCAGAAACTTAAAAGCCTATATCCTAAGGAACCTAAACTAGAAAAAGTAGATAAAAACGTTTAAAAATGCATTTTAAAATTTTTTGCCTAAAGCTGATAATCAGTCACTGTAGGGCAGGGGTGCCAGGTGGTTTCGTCAAAAATCAGGACAACGCGAAGTTAAAAATCAGGATTTTTCAGGACACCTCTTGATTCATGAAAATAATAAGGATTTCTGCTTAGATTGCATGAATAAAGGTGCAATACAGGTGCTGTAAACGCCTTGATTTATGCAACAACAGTACGCAGTTTGTTTTCTGGCCGGTAGTTCATATCGAAAAACACCATTTGAGTATCATCTGAACCGATGATTACCATCTGTTAAATGGGTTTAACTATTTTATTACATATTTATTCGATTTTCATAGTTTGACTACAAATTCGATCATATTTAAGAAGTTTTCATGAAAATCAGGACATTTTAGGGACAACTTTTCAAAAATCAGGACAACTTGAAAGTTTTTGAAAAATCAGGACGGTGTCTCGAAAATCAGGACAAATCCTGATAAATCAGGACAGGCGCAGTACAAGCATTATCAATCGTGGCGCGATGAGCATTTTCTGCCGTAGAATCTAGCAGCGAATTCAACTCGATGAAGTCAACTAAAATATAGGCCTACCGCTTGACCGTGTTTATCTGACGATTTAGCCTATTGGTATGTCGGAGAGATAATCAGAAGATTCGAGTTCGATTTCTGGTCGAGGTGATTTTTTTTTTCATTTGCCATTTATGATTGACGCATTTTGCACTAAACCCTGAGTCGTAATTCCATCGAACAAACCATTAAAAAATGTATGTTTGTTTGTAGAATACAAACAATGCACACACACAAGGATGGAAAAATTCGTTCACTAGCATGAACGCTAACGATTCTCAATCCCCGCTCCGTTCACGATGGTAGCATCGGCGATGCGAGCGTGAACAGACGATCGCCGATTGGTCGGATTGGCAATCCGAATGAATGAACTTTTAATAGGTTTGGGTGAATGAACCGATGGCCGAAACATTCGCCACAGTTAACTGGATCGATTTTTATTTTCACCACGACGTTCGTTGGATGAATAGATTCGCAAATGATTGTCGAAACACAATCGCCAAACGATTGCATGATTGCATTCGCGAATGTTTCTGTAACCGGTAAATGGATGCGCCATCAGGTGCTTGTTTTTCGGCTAATTTTGTGCGTGTTAAAGCCCCCGCGCTCGCTGACGGTTTGTTTTCTCATGATGTTAATTCAATTTATGTTGGATTAAGAACATTCAGCATATAGTTAATGAAAAAGTGGACTTTTGGACATTGCGGGAATAACTAAACGGACAAAGGGGGGGTTTGCAAATGTCAACTCTTGTTCACGAAGCGTAGGGATTTAGCTTTTGTCTACTGGAACCTTTTTTTACAAATACATATTGCCAAATAAAAATTTAAAAATGTTGAGATTTTAAAGCTACTTCAAAATTTGGCTAGTTTCAACATCCTAAAAAGGAAAAGGACATATTTCGATCTTTGCTTCATTCCTGAGTTTAGCACGAAAAATGTTGCGAAATTTTAAAATTCGTAATGAAGTTGTACTCGTCCGATAA
This sequence comes from Uranotaenia lowii, assembly GCF_029784155.1. NCBI lineage: Eukaryota > Metazoa > Arthropoda > Insecta > Diptera > Culicidae > Uranotaenia > Uranotaenia lowii. The sequence continues at coordinate 130,990,274 of NC_073692.1, forward strand.
TTTCATAAAGGTATACATTTCATTCACATCAATAGATTATTCATTCTAAACTATGCGTTGTAAATAGGAAATTTTAATTTTTAAATTCTGATTTCTTAACTTTTAGATTCTAAGTATGCACTAAATTGTCAATTCTAAATATTAAATTCTTAATTCTAAATTACAAATTATAACTTCTTAATTCTAATTTCTAAATTCTTAATTCTAAGATCTTAATTGTAAGTTCTTAACTCCAAATTCTAAATTTGTTATTCTAAATTCTAAATTCTAAATTCTAAATTCTTAATTCAAAATTCTAAATTCCAAATTCTAAATTCCAATTTTTTAATTTTTAATTCTTAGTTCTCAATTCAAAATTCTTAATTCTTACCTCTAAATTCTAAATTCTACATTCAAAATTCGAAATTCTTTATTCAAAATTCAAAATTCTAAATTCTAAATTCTAAATTCTAAATTCTAAATTCTAAATTCTAAATTCTAAATTCTAAATTCTAAATTCTAAATTCTAAATTCTAAATTCTAAATTCTAAATTCTAAATTCTAAATTCTAAATTCTAAATTCTAAATTCTAAATTCTAAATTCTAAATTCTAAATTCTAAATTCTAAATTCTAAATTCTAAATTCTAAATTCTAAATTCTAAATTCTAAATTCTAAATTGTAAATTCTGAATTCTTAATTCTTAATTCTAATTTTGTTATTCTAAATCCTTATTTATAAATTCTGAATTCCAAAAAAGAAATTCTTAAATTTATGCACTAAACTCTTGAAATCCAAACCTTTGGCACTAAATTCTCAAGACTTAATTCTTAATGTTATATTGTGAATTCGAAATGGTAGTTTTTCAATTCTAAATTTAAATTCTAAATTTCTAATCATAAATCATCATTATCATTTTCATTTGAGCATTAAATTCCAAAATTAATGTCTTCAAAATCCAGGGTAATATTGATCACTTTTTCCAATATTTCCGATTATTTTTCCTACTAAGGGGATTGTGGCATGTTTCATATTTTTAAAACCAGTACTGGACTCCTATGAACGTAAAACATAGTTGCAGAAATTTATTGGACTACTTTAAATTTGATTTAAAAATAGATTTCTTCGCTGTTCAGGAATTGATGCTTTGAGGTTATATTGCTCAGTCTCCATTTTTACGGTTTTTACGAGTTTTCTTGATCGTAAAGGATACAAAACACCTTCATAATTGTTTACAAATTCTAATTAATCAGTTTTACCTTGCTTTTTAACGTTTTCTTTTAAAAACATTTATAATCGAAAAAACAATGATGCTGCATACATCTAGGGGCAAAAATCATAATAATTGATAAATAGTTTTAGCTTCAAAGTACAAATGAAATTTTAACACACATTCCCCTAGGCCCTCCCGCTATTTCCATGTTCATTTTTTCTTCAAACTAAGTCATTTGATAGGATTCCTTTCCATTTGTCTAATAAGGGCTTACTCTTGGAAAATGTCCTTACTTTTTAAATATCAAAAATTTATTATTAAATGACTATAAAAATAGCACTATAACTATTCATATACAAAGAATAGAAGTTGTTCTTTCACATTCAACCACCCATTTGCCTCTAAATACTTTTTGGTATCATCAGGAGAGCTGTTTTTTGGCGAGCCTCGGAAAGAATAGATTTTTTAAGATTTTGAAATTACACTTTTAATAACAGAAAACATTTTCGAATACAATCACTTCCATCTGTACCGTTGAGCCGTCAACACGTACGCCGGAGCATCATATCGTTGCTGTGTACCTGCAGGAACATTTTTACATTATTTATTTTTTGCTTACCTGTTTTTCAATCAGCACTTTTCAGTGCTAAAATTATTTTCATTTTCTTTTATTCATATTTTCTCTTTTCTTTCCAGCATGGGGAAGTCATCGGCCGGCTCAAGGGCCGGTAGAAAACGGATTGCCGAACCTAATTCAGGTCCATCGCCCAAAAAAGTTGAAATTTCCAATTCATTCGATGTCCTTCATAACATCGGTGATGAGGAAATATTCATATTTAATTCTGATAAGAGTACTAAGAAACCTTCTTCTTCTTATACTCTTAAAAACGAAAAGATTCCACCAATAACGGTCACGATTCCTGACTTCAATGCCTTTCGAAAAGAAATCGTCACTTCCGTCAAGGATGTGAAGATTTCTTTTCAGATCGGTCGAAGGGGAACTGCTCGTATGTTGGCGGAATCTTTTAATGATTTTCAAAAGGTTTTAAATTATTTGAATAATAAAAAACACCAATTTTTTACGTACGACACTAGAAGTGATCGTCCATTTAAAGTTGTACTTCGTGGTCTCACTGGCGATCAGACACCGGATGAGATCACAGCTGAATTAAATTCTTTGTTAGGTTTTTCTCCAATTCAAGTAATTCAAATGAGGAAAAGAACCAACACGAATAATACCAGTAGTGTTGGTTTTGCTCCTGAACTTTATTTGATCCATTTTAAAAAGGATCAGGTTAATAATTTGCAAATTCTTGAAAAGGCTCGTCTTTTGTTTCATTGTCGAGTCAAATTCGAACCTTTTCGTAAATCTTCTACCAATTTTCTTCAAAATATTACGCAATGTCGTCGTTGTCAAGCTTTTTGTCATGGCACTAAAAATTGCAGAATGAATGCCAGATGCATGTTTTGCGGCTCATTCGATCATGAAAAATCTAAATGCCTTTTTGGTGGTGATAAGCCAAAAACAGAATTTTTTAAGTGTGCAAATTGCGCAGGTAATCATTCCTCGAATTCGCTAGACTGTCCCATCAGGGCAAAAATTATTGCTTCTAGGAAAAATCCCAAAGTTTCCAGAAAAGTTTCTTCTCCTCCTTCCTCTTTTTCGTCTTCACACGTCGGGCCGGCAAACAACCTGCCTGTTCGCAGTCAGCCTCGGCCTACATTGGAATCACGGCTGGGTAATACCCGAAGTGATTTTAATGTTACCTGGGCTAATTCTGCGCCACAGACTCGTTGTTTATCGTTCTCAGAGGTGGTTGAAAATGGGTTGCCTTCTTCAGGTTTAACTAATAAAAATGGGAAAAAACCAAGTCTCAACGTTCATGCGAAGGCTTGGGAAAATCCCCGAAATTCAAATACTTTTTCTTCTCCTTCCTTTTCTGATCCTAACAATTTTGTTGATTTGGGTGAGATTACTGAGGAAAAATTAAAATTTTTGCATCAAAATTTAATGGAAATGATGCAACTTATGTTGAAAGCAAATTCAATGTTTGAAGCTTTCCAAACTTCTTTTAATTATGCTAACAAAATTATTATGACTTTGCGATTCCCTCATGGATCCAAATAGATGTTTAAATATTATGAATTGGAACGCTAGATCTTTGCTGGCTAACCAAGATGAATTCTTTTTATTTTTGAAAACTCAAAACATACATATTGCTGCCATCACTGAAACTTTTTTAAAGCCAGACAATAACTTGAAAAGCAATGCTTTCTTTAAAATTTTACGAAATGATCGACTTGATCGACAAGGTGGGGGTGTAGCTATTGTCATCAATAGTCGTCTCAAATTTAGACTTCTTCCTTCTTTCAATACAAAAGTCTTAGAAACAATTGGAATTGAATTAGAAACTTCTATGGGGAAAATTATAATTGTTGCCGCATATTTGCCTTTCCAATGCAGCGGTGAACAGAAAAATTTTTTGAAGGGAGATTTACAAAAACTCACCAGAAATAAATCTAAATTTTTTATTATTGGTGACTTTAATGCAAAACACCGATCTTGGAATAATATTTCATCAAATTCAAATGGGAATATTTTATTTAACGACTGCTCTGCAGGTTATTATACTGTTGAATATCCTAATGGGCATACTTGTTTTTCTTCAATTAGAAATCCCTCCACAATTGATTTGGTTTTAACGGATTTAGGCGAGCATTGTAGTCAATTAGTTACTCATGCGGACCTCGATTCAGACCACCTTCCAGTAACATTTTCTTTATCCCAAAGTCCCATTGAAAACCCTTTAAAATCAACTTTTAATTTTCAAAAGGCTAACTGGGAGCGATATATGAATTTTATTGAACGTAATTTGAATGTAAACGTTCCACTTAATTCAATAGAAGATATTGATTTGGCTGTAGAAAATTTGACAACTTCAATAGTCAATGCTAAAGCCGCTTCAATACCTAAAGTTAAACATAAATTTAATCAACCTTTAATTGATGATGATCTTCAGTTTTTGATACGACTGAAAAACATTCGTCGACGCCAATATCAACGTACTAGGGATCCTTATTTGAAATTAATTTATTGCGACCTTCAAAAAGAGATCAAACGTCGTTTAAATTTCATTCGTAATGAAAACTTTGCCAAAGCAGTAGAGGACATAAAACCCTACTCAAAGCCTTTTTGGAAATTAACTAAAATTCTGAAAAAGCCCCAGAAGCCAATTCCTACTTTGAAAGACGGGGATAAACTTCTTTTAACGAATGCAGAAAAAGCTCAAAAATTAGCCCAACAATTTGAGTCTGCTCATGATTTTAATTTAAACGTTGTAAGTCCAATTGATGCTCAAATTTCCCTTGAATTTGACGATATTCTTTCTAAACAAAATGTATTTGAAAGTTCTTGTGAGACAAATATTGATGAACTTAAATTGATTTGCAAAAAATTTAAAAATATGAAAGCCCCAGGGGAAGATGGGATTTTCTATATTCTTATTAAAAAGTTGCCTGAAAGCACTCTAAATTTTTTAGTTAAAATCTTCAATAAATGTTTTCACTTGGCTTATTTTCCCAATAAATGGAAAAATGCCAAAGTAACTCCAATTTTAAAACCTGGAAAAAATGCTTCAGAGCCTTCGAGTTATCGACCAATTAGTTTGCTCCCTTCTTTAAGTAAACTATTTGAGAGAGTTATTTTGAATAGAATGATGATTCACATTAATCAGAAATCTATTTTCCCTGATGAACAATTTGGTTTTCGTCATGGACATTCTACTACACATCAACTTTTGAGTGTAACTAATATGATTAACGCTAGCAAATCTGAAGGTTATTCAACTGGTGTTGCTCTTCTTGATATTGAAAAAGCTTTTGACAGTGTTTGGCACAAAGGTTTAGTAGCTAAATTAGCTCGATTTGATTTTCCTGTATATCTCACCAAAATTATTCAAAGTTATTTGACTAGCCGAACCTTACAAGTAAGCTATCAAAATTCATGCTCTGAAAGGACACCCATTAGAGCTGGTGTCCCTCAGGGTAGTATACTTGGGCCAATCTTATACAATATTTTTACTTCTGATCTTCCTGATGTACCAGAAGGAAAAGGTAGAAGATTATTTGCTGATGATACTTTGCTTTCAGCCAAAGGTCGAAATTTACGGGTGGTACGCAGTAGATTGCAACAAAATTTAAATTCCTTTTTGAATTACTTGAAAATGTGGAAAATTTCTCCTAACGCTTCCAAAACTCAACTTATTTTATTTCCCCATAAGCCAAGAGCAAATTTTTTAAAACCTAATGAAAATCATTCCATAACTTTTAATGGGGTTTCTTTAGAATGGTCTGATCACGTGAAGTACCTGGGACTTACACTTGATCGGAATCTTACTTTTAAAAATCACATTGAAGATATTCAATCTAAGTGTAATAAATATACTAAATCTCTTTATTCTCTCATCAACAGGAAATCCAGGTTGTGTCTGCGAAATAAGATGTTAATCTACAAACAGGTATTCCGACCAGCGATAATGTATGCAGTTCCGATTTGGTCTAGCTGCTGCGCGACGAGGAAGAAGGCCATCCAGAGGATTCAGAACAAGGTTCTGAAAATGATTTTGCGGCTTCCACCTTGGCACAGCACCGAAGATCTTCATCGGATTGCGGGCATTGAATCGATCGAAGAGATGGCCAACAAAATCATCTCCAACTTCAGAGGCAAATCGATGCAGTCTTCCATCGCAGAGATTCGTTCTCTCTATAATTAGTTTTAATATAGCATAGTCTTAGTTTTTAGTAGTAGGTTTAAAATATTTTTTGACATTACAGGATGTTCTCCTACATAAAAATACTTGATTGCACTCAGCAAAATTAATGCAAATAAATAAATTATAGTGATTAATAAACTATAGGGCTCTGGACAGTTCATCATTGAACTGAACACCTAATTTAATGTAATAATGTAATATAAATGTAATGATGAATTGGTACAAATAAAGACATATTTAAAAAAAAAAAATTTTCGAATACAAACCAAATTTTGTCTGTTTGATACTCAATTAATGGGCTTTAAAACGTAGAAAACAGTTTTCAAAAATTCAAACTATAGACCAAGTTATTGATCATAATGTGGAAAAATTTATAAATAGTCAAAGTTACCCCGGTGATCAAAGTTACCCCGTTTTACGGTACCTAAATCCTAATTCAAATTAAACATTTTTATTTTAAGATTTTAATTTGAACTTCTTATAGAAATATTTTCATTTCTTATTTCTAAATTTCTATTCAAAATTCTTAAATCATGATTCTTGATTCTAAATACAGGAAGAATTTAGAATAGACAGCTTCGAATGAAGAACCTATAGTGGAGAAATAAGAACATAGAATAAAGAATTTTTAGTTTTAAATTTTGAATTTAGTATAAGGATTTAAGATTTAAGCTTTCAAAAATCAGAATTAAGAATTAAGCATCAAAAATTCAGAAATAAGAATTAAAAATCAAGAATTAAGAACTCAAAATTAAGAAATTCAGAATTAAGAATTTACAATATACAATTAAGAATTAAGAATTCAGGATTTAGAATTTAGAATGTAGAATTTTGAATTTTGAATTCAGAATTTAGAATTAAGAATTTAGAAATAAGATTTAAGAATTAAGAACTAAGAATTTATGATTCCGAAATTAGAATTTCGAATTTAGATTTAGAAATTTGAAATTAAAATTTAACAAAAAAATGTTCTAGTGGACATAGACCGAACCACTACGCTTCATGAACAAGAGTGGACATTTTCAAACCCCCCCTTTGTCCGTTTAGTTATTCCCGCAATGTCCAAAAGTCCACTTTTTCATTAACTATATGCTGAATGCATGGCTGTAGGAACGGGGGGGGTTTTGGGGGTTAAACCCCCCCCATGAGGGTCCAAAAAAGCAAAGCGAGGTATTCTACTCTAAACTCAAAATTTTAAATACATAATCAAATTATGATAATAGAGCAAAGATATTCAAGAGTAACAATCTAGACTAAAAACTAATGCCAAAATCTAAAAACCCATCCCAAGTTCAAAATTCTGCTACAGTTTTTCAAAATTTTTTCACTTGTTCATAGAATAAGGTTATCAATATTTTTCAGCCGGACAAATCCGAACTGTTTTATATAAAAACCTGGCAAAATCCGGGTATTTGATTTTAAAATGGTCGACCAAAATCCAGGCAATACCGGTCAGAACACAGTTTGTTTTTTAAAGGTTTGATTTAAAAATGAGAATGAGAACGAACCCGGCAAAATACGGGCTTCAATGAAATCCGGGCAAACGGGTCAGACCAGATTTTTACCAAATTTTATATGAAATATCCGGGAATATTTATATTATTTCCGGGCAATCTGGCAACCTCATCATAGATATTCAGGTCTGAATATTAAATTTTAAATGAAAACTATTTTATAGGTTCTGGCTCCAAATTCCCATTGCCAAAATTGTATTTCTACATATTGTCGTATCATGTTTAGGATTATTGACTTTCGGTTCGAAATGTCATAAGAAAGTAGGAATGAAAGGCTGCTTTGAAATCCTGGTTCAAAATTGGTTTTGCATTTCATATCAAATTTGAATCATGTTTTTTGAAAATCAATATTTCAATAAATTTGATATCGATAATTTCAATATTTTGATAATAGTTTTCCGCATATGACAAAATAAGAATTTTGTTTTAAATTCCAATTCGAAGTTCTCAAATTTTATTCTAACACAAAATTTAAATATTTAATATTTATAAGTGGCGATCTAAAATTAAATCAGATTCAGATTCATCATTTGAAATTATATTTCAATTCAGAATCACAATACAGATTAAAAACAAATAAATGAAAAAATAAATTGAGATTAATCCAGTGATACAGAATTTAAATAATTGATTCATGAATAATGGCTGTAAAACTTGACTCATAAAATTCTGATCTGGAATTAAGATTCGGAAATCATATTTTTTTTACATTTCTGAAATCATTTAGAAATTCGGAAACAGATTCATAGTTCAATTTTTGAATTCAGATTTAAAATTTAAGAAAATTTAAGTTTTTCAATCTACATAAAATTTTTGTGGAATTCAAGAGAACTTGAATTTTTTTTTGTTAATTTCCAAATTTAAACTTTTTTAATTAGTATTAGTTTTTACACACAACTCAGTGAAAAATCACACATATAAAGTAGAATTTGAGTAAATTTTCTATGTTTTGTTCAATGCTAAATATCTCATATTATATTCAAAAAAAATCATCCTCAGAATTTTCATTATGGAATTGATTCTTTATGAAAAATAATTTCTGTTAAAAAACGTGTAGTGGATCTTTACCTAAAAAATCTGCACAAAATTATATTTTGTTCTTCGATGTATTGTTTAACATTATTGATATTAATTTTTTTAGCTAAATTTTAATCTTAAATCATAAATTTAATTCAAGTTTGCATCAAGCTAATTTTATCCAAAAATGATTTACCCTTTACTGTTTCTTTTTGGAAAATTTTCTTTATTTTCTTCAAAGGTTAGAATCTTGGAATTTGCAAATGAGCTTGAAAGATTGAGCTCGTTTGATTTGAGCATAGAATAAGTTTATTTTAATAAATTGAAGGCAAGCCTAAAAAACTTGTTTCATGCTCAAATCAAATAACTTTGATCTACCAGACTCTTGAAAAAATTCAAAAAAATTAACCATCGATGAAAGCAAATTTCTTATCTTGTTTTTAAAAGTTTCATAAAAAAAAGCTCACCTTTTAGGCTATGGACCACTTTTCTTAAGTAACGATATAATACAAAAACTATTAATGAGAACTTAAAAATGAATAATCTTATAGTAACAAAAATAATTTGTTTTTTTATTCGTGCGTAGTTGAGCAAAACATCAAAGGTAAAAATCAGTCACCAAAACCCCCCCCATGAGTCGGTTCTTCCTACGGCCCTGGCTGAATGTTCTTAATCCAACATAAATTGAATTAACATCATGAGAAAACAAACCGTCAGCGAGCGCGGGGGCTTTAACACGCACAAAATTAGCCGAAAAACAAGCACCTGATGGCGCATCCATTTACCGGTTACAGAAACATTCGCGAATGCAATCATGCAATCGTTTGGCGATTGTGTTTCGACAATCATTTGCGAATCTATTCATCCAACGAACGTCGTGGTGAAAATAAAAATCGATCCAGTTAACTGTGGCGAATGTTTCGGCCATCGGTTCATTCACCCGAACCTATTAAAAGTTCATTCATTCGGCATTGCAATCGTTAGTGTTCATTCTGGTGTGTGAATTTTTTCCTTGGCAGTTCGTATCGAACAAATTCACCACGGATGGCCAATTGAACGTTCTTCGATGCGATTTTTTCCATGCTTGCACACACACACACATACTTTATGTTTCTGATGCTTTGTTTGGTGGATGATGCTTCTGGTAAATGAAAAAAATAACCTCGACCAGGAATCGAACTCGAGGCTTCTGATTACCCCTCCGACAACTAACCAATAGGCTAAATCGCCAGATGTAGACTAGTCAAGCTGTGGTTCTATAATTTAGTTGACTTCATCGAGTAGCATTCGCTACTAGATTCTATAGCAGATGCTCATCGTGCCCCGATCAATGGCGCTCTATACGCCCCGAGTCAACAAGTTAAAGTAAAAACGCGTTTTAAAATTGATTACAGTGAAAAATAAAAAATTTAATGATGGTTAAAATTGGGGACCAATGGGTACATCATAGATCAAGATGGTTTAACGGATCATAAGAGCTTATTTTCCGGTGCTCAAAAATTATAATATTTTTGTCACTTGAGAACCTAGTTGGATTTTTTTTTAATATTTCTGTAAAGATGATAAGGAGATATCTTTTTTGCTGAAAAATTAATACTATAGGTGCTACAAAACTGTGCCTCATAAAAATTTATTTAAGGATGAATCATCGAACAGGATGAAAATCCGAGAAAAAAAAAATAAAAATAAAAATTTATTCGAGAAAATTCGTACTTTCGTGGAAAAGAGAAGTGCTTACTATGCCCCGGGTGCTCGTAATGCCCTTATCTCCCCATTGTATTTTTTTACCAGCTCTGGTTTTCGAATTAACTTTTGGAAGTAGATAAAAAGTCATTTAAGACATTTATGCACTTTTTCGGCATAACTGTAGAATAAAACACGATTTTAAAAATAAAGTTTTTACGCAATAACCTACTTTCCCGAAGACCGCATGTAATGTTGACTTTGAAGTTATGACAAAAGATTATAAAACAAAGGTGCCCAAAAATGATAAATTGTTGATAGAAGATTTGAATCGGGAAGCTTTGAATTCAAGGTTGGAGTGAATACGAACAAGTACTGAATTTCTATTAAGTTTGAAGGGATCTGTACAAAGTTCTGCTTACTGAAACATTAAATTTGCTGTAAAAACCTAAAAATCTGGCAAAATCAGGCTTATTTTCAAAAATCTGGGAAAAAAAGAAGCTTATCAGGTTATCAAAATGGACATTCAAATATGAGGCACATCCTGAAAAATCAGACACATTGGCATCCCTGCTCGCAAACGAAAAAGATCACTGTCTCCTTTTGGTGCAGATGAGCAAAATGAAGGCTTCTGAAAATGCAGTTCGGCAGCCGAACACAAAATTATTCTTTCTGTTAGATTGTAGTTTTTTCGTGGAATTAAAGAATCATAAATTCCCGGAACCTAACGTTGTTGTTCAGGTAAACACTGCTCCATTCGAATTGCAAAGCGGTGAAAAAACTTGAAAATCCCGGTCAAAATTACAATGGAAATTGGCGGATGCTTCCCACAGGAAATTTTGGAAATAATACAAAAAATAAAAATCTAAACATGCTTCATAAGGGCTTGTGATTTAGCTCAGTTGGCAAGTCAGTTGCCTCCTGAGCCGATGTCTGCGAGCCCTAGAATTAACATCGAACACAGTTAAACCAGATAAGTTTTTCAACAACTGTCCGCCAACTGCAACGTTGATATCAAGTCAAACGACTATAATTTTAACAAAAAAACATGCTTTATTGGATAAAACAGCGTTTAAACGTGGAAACATGAAACAAACTTCTAATTTTCTGCACGGAAAATCGGGTATCAGAACACGGATAATCGAGTGATGGAAAATTAATTTCAATGATACTACTGAGCCCTTATTTTTACATTTTTAGGCTCTCAGCTGCGGTATTTGATAATTTTTTAAAACCAGTCTGAAGCATCTCCCTGTTTCAGTTCAATATATTCTAGTGTTTTCTAGATTATGTTATTCGGAGTGCATGATTCTCGTATCCAATTTTTCTCACTGCCACTATATACTGAATGCTAACGACTACCATCCTTGGAGTCCCACCCCTTGATGACTACCATCCTTGGCGTAATCACAGTGACCAAACACCACGTTAGCAACTAACTTCCAGCCCTCTTCACAGTTAAGTGCATAACTATAACGTCATTAGCATTCTGCCTTCATCGTTTCGGGCTTTTCTTCTGCCGCGCCAGGACCATCACAGTTGCTCTCACTTGAACGAACAACCAAGCGACGAAGAGCGTAGAATCCTTGAGAAAAAGTTATCCAAAAGTGCTTTCACGTTTTAATTTTCCTCGAAACGATGCCGATGAAAGACATTATCGAGTACCTAACTTCTCTACCGAGAGCGTTGATTGAATCTGATTATGCACACGTGCATCAATCCAGATGGGAAAAGTTGATCGAAGAATTTCCCAGTTTTCGAAAAGCTACCGAAAAACTTTTCTGTAATAATGCAGACAATTTTCGGAACCAGAATTGTTTAAACTTTTGATCTTTGTGTCCAGCACGAGTCGGAAAATTGTTTTACCATTGCCCGTCAGCTGCTCTCGAACTCTAGGAAAAAATACACACAGACTGAGCCGTCAACAAGGATAAACAATTTATCTAAACTGGTGTTTCTGATGGGAAAGCTAATGGTATCGCAATCTGAACGGACACGACAGGACCAGAAACGCCTCCTGTGCAGGGAATATGTCCATCGGGGGAATGAAATTTGTATCGACAGACTCCAGGAGGGCATATCCTTCGGCTGACATGTGTCCAGTGTGCGTGACTGGGCGAAAGATCACACACATAGTTAGCTTGGGCAGAATGTTCCTCATGCATTCGTGGTGTTGTCCATATGGCTCAGACTAATGACTTTACTAATTTTTGGTTTTCCTACCATAATATTTTTTTGTTTAGATTATAAGCGTTTAAACAGCCATTCACAACTTTTTAGCAACGATGCACTTGACGGACAGTTATTGAAAATCCTTTCCGGTAAAACTTTATTCTTGGGCTCGAAATCGTAGCTATTCGGTCAGGAGCCAAGTGTTCTACCAACTGAGCTATATCACAGGCTCAATTTGCTGTATTATGACAAACGATAACTAACTACATTATAAAAAAAAATGAAAATAGAGATAAGAGTTTCTAGACGCCTTTTTAGAGATTCCCTTGGTTCTCAAATTTCATTCATTGCCCACTCTTCTTTTACGTGACATTTATTTACATCACGTGAATATGAATGGTATTTACATTCACATTATTGAAATATTTCTGTCATGGCATGATCCATGACTGATCTTATTTTCTTGGGTATAGTGATGGAAAATAAATTTCGCCGTCCATATGAATGGATGATAATTTTCAAGCCTGGGTTCAATTCATTTGAAACTGTGATTATTCCTTTCCGTGGTGGAGGCACAGGTGTAAACGGAAGAACAGTCAGGTCCTTGAATCTGCCGATAACTTTTAAAGAATCCAATGATCGTTTCAGCCAGTTGAGACTCTCCGCATCGGCAGCGTAGAACCAGGCAATTCCTGACAGGAAACCACAGCCATAAAAAACGTGCAGGGCCGTAGGAAGAACCGGCTCATGGGGGGGGTTTTGGTGACTGATTTTTACCAATGATTTTTTGCCCAACAACGTACGGTTAAAAAAAACAATTTTTTTGATTAAAACAAAATTTTTGTATAAAATCATTACTTTAGAAAAGTGATCCTTAGCTTAATAAGTGAGCTTGATTTTTTTTATTAAACCTTTAGAAACAAAATATGGAATTGCTTTCATTGATGGTAAAATTTTTTGAATTAGTTTAAGAATGAGGTAGATCAAAGTTATTTGATTTGAGCTTCAATTTCTTTAAAAAAAAACTAAGTCTATGCTCAAATCAAACACACTTTCAAACTCTTTTGAAAATTCCAAGATTCTCACCTTTGAAGAAAATAAATATAAATTTCCAAACAAACAGTAAGAGATAAAAAAAAATATTCGGATCAAATTTTGTTGATGCAAACTTGAACTAAATTTATGATTTTAGTTTGAAATTTAGCTTAAAAAACAGCAATATCAATAATGTTAAACAATACACCGAGAAAACATAGAATTTTTTGCAGATTTTTTAGGTGAAGATCAGGTACATGTTTTTTAACAGGAATTGTTTTTCATAAAGAATTAATCCATAATGAAAATCATGTGGATGATTTTTTTAAACTGACAAACAAATTTTTAAGTTCATGTTCTCTTGAATTCCTCTACAATTTTATGTTAATTGGAAAACACATTCACAAGTTGAATCCTTTCCTGAACTTTCAATCTGAATTGTGAACCGGAATTCAAACTTTGGACTTTAAATCAATCTGTTTCCAAATTTCTATACGATTTCTGAAATGTTCAAATAGTTCGATTTCCGAATCTTGTTTGCAGATCACAATTTTATGAGCCAAGTTTAAGAGCCATCATTCATGAATCTTTTATTGAAATTCTTTGTCGCTAGTTAAATCTTAATTCATTATTAATTTTTTAACTGTATTGTGAATCTTAATTGAAATGTGAATTCCAAATGATGAATCTGCATCTGAGTTTTAAATTTTTGATCGCCACTTAGAAGCATGTTTGTGTTAGAATGAAGTTTGAGAACTTCAAATTTGAATATAAAACTTTTTCTTTTTCTTTTTTTCCCATATTCGGAAAACTGTTATCAAAATATTGAAAGTGCAAATAGTTTTCGAAAAACATTATTCAAATTTGATATGAAATGTAAAACCAAATTTGTACCAGGATTTAAAACAGCATTCCTTTCCTTTTTTCTTATGATTATTCTGACTGAAAATCAAGAATCCTAAACTTTATACAGAATCAGAAATACGAAAATATGTAGAACTACAACTTTGGTTATGATAATATGAAACAAGAACCTCCAAAATGGGTTTAATTATAAATTCAATATTCAGACCTGAATTTCTATGATAAGGTTGCCAGATTGCCCGATAAATAATATAAATATGCCAAGATATTCAATATAAAATTTGGAAAACATCCGGTCTTACCCAGTTGCCCTATTTTTATTGGAAATGCCCGAATTTTTCTGGATTTGTTCTTATTCTCATTTTAAAATCAAATTTTAAAAACAAATTGTGTTGTAAATTATTTTTTATTTTTTCGTCCAAAATGTTTGAAGCAAATTAAAAAAAAATCATGAAAGGTTTTATCAAGTTTTTTTATACCTTGATATTTGAAGCGCAATTCCAGCCTAGTATTGCTTGGCTTTTGGTCGACAATTTTGAAATCAAACACCCGAATTTTGGAAGGTTTTTATTATAAAACAGCCCGGATTTTTCCGGCTCGGATACGTGCTAAAAAAAATTGACAACCTTATTCTATGAACAATTGAGAAAATTTTGAAATACTGTCGACAAAATTTTGAACTTGGGATGAGTTTTTGAGGTTTTGGTATAAGTTTTTAGTCTAGATTGTTACTCTTGAATAACTTTGCTCTATTATCATGATTTGATTATGGATTTGAAAATTTAAGTGTAGAGTAGAAAACCTCACTTGCTTTTTTGGACCCTCATGGGGGGGGTTTAACCCCCAAAACCCCCCCCGTTCCTACGGCCATGAAAACGTGGATGAGGGCTTAAATCAGAAACCTCTTGTTGAAGATTAATAAATACATATGTATTTGAAACCATCGAAGAAAGCTTGGTCAATGTCACCGTCCTTTCTTTTCAACGTGACTTTGAGATCAGCGGAGAGGGCCATCCGTTGCCTCTTATCCAGATTATCAGCCGGGAATACGGAAGATCGTTTTTTTGACGATGACGAACTCGCCGACTGTCCTCCAAATCGGAATCTGCAAAAGACAAAAGATATTTTTCAGTAATATGATTTTTAATTAACAATAAATGAAAACTGATCGAAAGAACGCAATACGTCAAACTGGAGAACGTGAGATTTAGTACTTTCTCGGTCAACAGTGGTGTTCCACAAGGGAGTCACTTGCGACCCCTTCTTTTCATCGCTGTTATGAACGAATTTCCTGAAGTGCTGATTGATGTGTTCGCGCTGGCTTATGCCGATGATTTCAAAATGTTTTTGCCTATTCGTCACCCGAAGAAATGCGTGACTCTGCAAAACGCGTTGCACAGGTTCACAGAGTGTTGCAGTAGATTCGGCCTAAATATCAATTCCTCGAAATGCAACGTGATAACATTTTCTCGGAAAATAAGCAATATCACTTATGAATACCGCTCGATTTCATCATTGCCCGGCAGAGCTCAGTGAAAGACTTAGGAGTGGAGTTGGACGCAGAGTTAACTTTTTCAAAACACATCGAAAAAGTTGTAGCAAAGGCAAGTTCTATGTTCGGAATGGTTAGTAGAATCTGTCACGAGCTGAATAATCCCTACACGATTGTCTCTATCTACACTGGATTAGTTAGGACCGTCATTGAATATGCCGGCATTGTGTGGCGACTGTACTACAACATACACAACAACAGACTAGAAAGAATTCAGAAAAAGTTCTTTGAGAAACCTTCGGTGGCAAGCAGAAAGGCCGGAGTATCGAGTCTTGTACATGCTGATAGGTTTGGACACGCTGGAAACTCGAAGAAAATCGATCGACGCACTGTTTGTAAAGGATTTAATCTGTGGAAGATATTATCCGCCTTATTTATTATCTTGTATGTCTCCGTTCGAAGGCCGCAGCAGTTTACGAAGCGTTGATATTATTCAACTAAGCATGACCAGAGAACAAATCAAAAGTAGAATTCTGCAGTGCTCTTTTACAAATTAACAATTACTGTAGTTATTAATTGTCATTTATATTATAGAATAAGATAAAAAAGGGCTGAAGCCTATGATCTAATCAATAAACTATTGGCAATAAAATATCAGTTTTCAAACTTACCATTTTAGATGTTCATTTAACTATTAAACCTATAACGATAAGTTTTAATGACCGATAAATTTATCATAGCTATGTAAATATTTGTAGAGTAAATCAAATAGACACTCAATTGATAAAGAATCACTCTTGGTCACTAGACTGAGTCGATTTGGGGTCATTTTGGTTCAAACCTCATCCACAATAAATTCAATAGACATCACTGCTGGGTGCCTAGCGAGGTATTGCATGACTACTTTTCATGCAATACTTCGCAAGGCCCCAGCAGTGATGTCAATTGAATTTATTGTTAATAAATGCTTAAAGACATAACCCTGTTAAACAGCCAATAACTTTTTTGCCTAATAAGATATGAAGTTACGGTCTTCGACAAAGATGTTCAGCGGAAAATTTCCTTCAGAGAATTTATAAAATTGACACAAAAACCATAAACAGGCTCGGTTACACAGAAGAAACAAAAATGATTTTTATTTTTCAGTACAAAGTTTCGATTTTCCCATACAAACCTAAAAGCTCAAATTTACTCATGTAAACGCTTCTTAAAAATTCTGCAAAAACTGCAGAGTTTTGAACTAAAATTAAGCTTTTAAGACCCCAGCGTTTGAGAAATTAAAAAATAACCCCTAACCGACATATTGGTCACACTTATACTAGTTTGCGTCAACCATGTTGTCGAAAATCTTGGAGCTTGAGGGATATCATGAGATAGATATTTACGTAAGTGTTAGATCTCAATAATATATGAAGGACCACATTTGGATGCATCAACACATTTGTTTTGAGTGTATCGATATTACGCGACTTATAAATAAGACATTCAATTTGCACTACTTGGGTATTCAATAAACACATGTAATTATAAATGCGATTGCTTCGGGTTACTCATTCCGATGAACATTTGTGTCAATACACTAAGAAAAATACGCTAAACATACTTAATGAGGCTCGTGACAGATATCTAGTTTAAAGAATAATAACGGCATGTAAAATATTTATGGAATTTTGAAAAGTTCGAATATATTCCCAAGCAGGCCCGTGCGAAGGACTCGTCCTCTTTGAAATTTAAAATTTAGCCAAAAATAATAGCAATTGTGGAATTTCTAGCACCGTTTTTCACTCATGATTACCACACTAACTAAAAATTGATTGGACTGATAAAAAAACAAAATTTTTAAATCATATCGCAATGAAAGTTTAAATTTTCGGTAAGTCATTAATATTGTTTTTTTGAAATGATGTTCTTCATTCTCAACTAGAAATTTGTTTCAAAAGAATTACTTAGCTTATCTATATATATAAAAATGAATGTTTGTCTGTCTGTCTGTTCCCTATAGACTCGGAAACTACTGAACCGATCATCGTGAAACTTGGCATCTGAGAGTTTTTGGGGCCGGAGATGGTTTCTATAATAGTTACAAACCGCTCCGACTTAAGTTAGAGGGGGCTCCCATACAAAATTTGTAGTTTTTCGAAACAAACTAAAGTCATGAAATCCATTTTCTCGAGATTTTTTTTTCCTTTGGGCGGTTTGTTTTTCGTCTCCATGGTCGAAGCGTCGCGTGCCCCCGTCGTGAGAGGATAGTAGCCATGACATAGCATACTGATCAGTGGGATGGGAATATTTTGGCGCGTATTTCTCAACCAAGCATATGTTCAATGCAAGGGATGGCGATATGAAGCCGTGATGAAATTTTTTCTACTTGATTCCTAGCTCATTTGTACAGCACATGGTTATGAATTACTCCTAGATGTGACCCAGATTGACATTTTGCCGATCGAACAAAACATATACGTTTTTTTTGGCAAAATCTGAAATTGAAAAGACATGGCATTACTTTTTAGAGATTTTCTCTTCTTTGAGGCACATGAAAAAAAATGATGTGACACGAATTTGTATTTAATCAATCGAATAAAAACCAATTGAAAGATTTGCAAAAATAGTTCGTGTTAATATAGGTAGCATTTGTTGTCTAAAAAATATAAATTTAGTTCTGATGCTAATGACATAATGGTATGACACTTTGCGGACAATTGAAAAAAAAAATACAGAAAGTAAAGAATTTACACACATTTTTTTTTAACGCATTTAGCCTACAAGGTTATTTTTGAATCATATTGATAACAGAAATATGAAAAATGAAATATTTTCTACAGTGATAGTTCGGAAACATTTTGTTGGACATGAACAAGTGTTATCAAGCGCCATTTAAATTTAAAGAAGATAAAAAAATCCGATCCGACACATGAACTGATCAAGATCCTTTTCTTTAAATTGGATAAGATATTACTGACGTGTGCATAAGTGAAAGGTATTAGTGAAATAAACTGATTTTTATTGACCAAACGTGAAGGAATTCATTTTACCAAAGAATGTTGATTCAAGGAACACTAGGGCATGTTCGAACGTTCAACTTTTCTCTGTTACAAAAAATAAAAAAAAATGTTTTCTTCTAAAAATTGTTACATTGGCCCAAATACACAACTGAAACGAATTTAGAAATGGAAATGGATACTTTTAATTTTAAAAAAATCTGAAAAAACATCGTACTTTATGCTTACATACCAATTCAAGTACGTACTTGACATGAAAAAGGTTTTTGTGTTACAAGGCTGCATAAAAGAGACTTTTGATCCGCTTCTTTTTTGAAAAGTGAGACTTTAGAAATGATATTCAACTGGAAGCAAAATTTTTATGAGAATTTTTTAGTTTATTAGAAGTGTTGAAAAATATTCCCTCCTGTCAACTTACACGGTGGGGAAAGGGCAAACGTCGAACTTTTAAGAAATTCATCTTCAAAATTATTCAATATTTTGCCCCAATATACGGGACAAATGTTAACTTAGAAATTGATTTTGCCAACATTTTTTAATATTTGACTTTCAAAGAGAAAATAAAAAAAAACGCTGAGAATTTATTCAGTGATGCAACTGATATTTTTTTTCATATTTATATTTTTGGCTTTAATAAATTTATCAGAAAAAAAAGATATATGCACTTTTTAAAATCGATAATTTTGATACCATGACAAGTGCTGTTTGGGAAAACTTCAAGATGAAATGTCTCATGTCCACGAGTTTGGCATATGGCGAAACATTTTTTGAACATAATTTTGGCGTAAAAAGGATAGATATTCAAACTGCTTCGAAGGCCGAGGATGGTGAAAAAAATCTGTTTGAAAATGATTATTAAAAATCCTTTTCATCGTTTTTTTTTTCAAATTTCTATAGCTTATTTTGTCAACTCCAAAATATACACCATCTAAAGCTTATCAGGAGCTGGAAGTCCTCGTAATACAGAATATTAGGTATATACTCAAAAAATTGTCCCGATTCATAAAGTACAATGCGAATCTTTTTTCTTCCAATTAGAAATGTATGTAAACTCGAGCCAGGTAAATCAGCCTACCTTCTTCAAGCAGTGGGGGACAAAATTCGAAAAGATTGGGGAGCTCTCATCTAAGTTTAAGATAAAGAGCTTTTCAAAGAAGGGACCATATTTTATAAGAGAGTTTTTTTTGTGTACGGGTATTTGGCATAACTCAAATAATGATGTGACAAATGTTTTTATGGAAGTTCGTAACTTTCCACTTTGGGAAAAAAAGGTGGAAAATCCATACATTTAGACATTATTTAAGTCATTATGAAGCTTTTAAAACAGAGTGCAAATTTCAGATCTTGAAAAACAAATTTAAAGATCAAGTATCAGTAAATAATATATAACATATTGAATTGCAATTCGGAACTTCAGCTGCAGCTCTCATTTCAAAGTTGTTGGATCTGAACTATGATGGTTTGACTTAAAAAAATGCTTACAAAAATGTAAATTTGAATGAATTTTTACAAATTACATTTATTTTTGAATGTGTAGCAAAGCACACCGGGTCAGCTAGTTTAAAATAAACGTTTCCATAACACAGAGCTTAAAAGAAATCTCGATTCTAAAATAAATGTCCAATCAGGTAAAAAATTAACCAGGATTACTTTTTAGTAAAATGATAACAATTGTTAATTTTTATTCATCTTAATTAAAACTCTTTTCTTCATTTTCAACTGAAAGGTGATTGAAAAATTCCGCTGTTGTATTTTAAATTTGAACAAAAATATTCAATCGCGATTAGAAATGTGATTTTTCGATAATAGAACAACCCAATTTGAACTTTGGAGAATTTATTCAATGATTGAAGTTTTAATTGAATTTCATAAAAAGAAGAATGGATATATTTATTATTATTTGAAACGTGGCAGTGAAAGAAGTCAGAGAAAAAAAATCTATTTATAGAAAAATAAATGGCATGAATAGTTAATTTTTGAAGTTAAAAAAAGTAACTTCATGTCAAATTATACTTACAAAGAAATGTTAAGAAATGGGTAAATTCGTGAATGATCAATGAAAACTGATAAAAATTGAAAGATTAGGAGTTCCAAGTTACAACACATATTGAAAGAATAAAGCAAATACAAAGTTAGTTAACATTTGGCATAGAAATTAAGTTTAAAGTTGCTACCTACTTCAAATCATGTTTCAAACTTTAAAGATTAATTTAAAAACCACGATCGATCCATAAAAGACGATTTTATCAAATAAAAATTAATGAAAAGTTTCTAAATTTTCAATCACATGTTTTAAAGTTTAAAATTACAAGCTCTAAGTATTTTGCCTCTTTCGATTGAAATATTGGGTCCTAAAAACAACAGAAGGTTGAAACTTTGTTTTTCTTATTAAAAATTAAGATTTAAGGACTTATGTGTCAAGTACACAAAAATTCAGAATTAAAAAAAAAGAATGTTAAAATTATTTCTAAAGTTCAAATATTTCGACTTTTCGGCATGTTAATGAATGAATTGGAAAAAAAACTGTACTTTATTTGGTAAATTTATTTAAAAACTTGAACAAAATATGAAAATGAAAAAGATAAGTTTTATAAAACATTTCAGGAGGAATTCACATAATTTAATTTATGACTCAACGCAATTTGGTGCTTATTTTTTTTATAATTGATTTGGTAGATTTTAGCGTTCTGAACTCGAATTTTATATCAAATTTGGTCAAACACTTTGAGTTTTAGTGATAAGGGGTTTTAAAATGTATCAGTTTTAAGTAAAATCAAACATTTATAACTGATTAACTAACAAACCTACATATACGAAAAAATCTGATTCTGATTCTGTTTGTCATACTTCATCCAATTAAGGGATATTATTATGATAAAAATGATACATGATCTATAACATGTAAAATTCAACAATTAAAAAATGGAAAGTAATCATTACAAGTACTTTTGAAACTGTAGAAAGTGTAAAAAAACTTATTTTCAATTTGATTGTTGAAACCTGCATAAAGATTACATGTTTGCTAAAAAAATCTAAAATTCAGTTTAGTTTAAAACTTCTTAAAAATTTGAAAAATGAAAAAAGAAAAAAAACATAACACGTATATATATTTTTTCTCAGAACTTAAAATTACTTGAATTCTGGAGGAAAGTTGATAATTCATTTAATACTTTTATTTTTGACTGATAAGTTTTTGATTTGAGTGTTTGTATAAAATATGTAGCAATTTCTCAAATACTTTTAACTTATTTCAAAAAGTAATTTTAATAATAACAAAAGCTGATAGAAATATTGCATATTCAGATTCAGGGTACCCAAATTAGTCGAAATTACCTTTTTAATTCATTGCACCTCAGAAAAATGTAAGTTTTGTCTTTGTGTAAATTTTCAT
Organism: Uranotaenia lowii; assembly: GCF_029784155.1. NCBI lineage: Eukaryota > Metazoa > Arthropoda > Insecta > Diptera > Culicidae > Uranotaenia > Uranotaenia lowii. Next base: position 131,012,404 of record NC_073692.1, read on the forward strand.
TTACGAAACATAACACACGTAATAAAATTAAATCGAAATAGATTTCTTGAAGAATATTTCATATCAGCATAACATTTGTAATGCTGTAAACGATTTTTTAAATAAAAAAAAAAGGTTTGTTTCAAACTCTGTTCTTATTTAGTTACACTTCTTAATAAAAACCAATTCTGGAGGTAGGGTTTTTGTATGTCAAATTTTTGAATTCCTATACAAGAAGTTTCAATTCGTAAACGTCGAATAGTATCGAAGATCGAAATGTCTCAAGCTAAAGGTGATTGAAGATAAAATTCTGCCGGAGGCGAGAAAAATTTCTGACTTGCTTGCTAACACTTATTTTCAAATACATTTTAAGATCAAGTAATTTTCCGTTACTTCGGTGAAACTTTTATTTGGAAAAAATCTTAATGGGGGGGGGGGGGGGGGGGGGTAAACCCCTAATCCAATTTATAGCTGTTTGAATTTGGTGGGCTGACCTTTTTTCGACCTTTGACCATTAAGTGTTAATAAACCCAGTGCGAATTCTCGTCATATAAAAGTTTTTCTTATAGTTTTTTATAGAGATTTCAGAGATTTTCGTACGAGGAAGCCCTTACAGGGTTCGGCAATTAAAGTGCTACATTGAAATAAACATATAAATTGAACAAAATAACAACTTTTTATTTCAAATCCATTCAATTTCTCTTGAAAACAAATTACTTTTTCAAAATTCACTGGTAAAGTTCGACTTGTTCGCCCTTGAGTTTAACCACTCGCCGCAGACGGTCGAGGAACGCATCGTATGAGGCCCGCAGGTGTTATTGTGGTATTTTATCCCAGGCTGCCACGAGATGTCGCTTCAGGACCTCCACATCTTCATGTTTTTTTAGAGCAAACTTCGGCCTCCAACATACTCCAAACAGCAAAGTCCATAGGGTTCAGGTCTGGCGAACTCGCCGGCTTCTCGGAGCTCGAAATGAACCCTGGAAAATGTTGCGCAATCCAAAGTTGGGTTTTCTTAGTTTTTAAGCCGGTGCCGAGTCCTGTTGGAAAACCCAATTCCTGGACGTGTCCAAAATGTCGACGTGCCCACGGTTCGACGATATTCTGTAGAACTAGTTCCCGATATGTATTTTGGTTGATCTTCATTTCTAGAGGGACAAAAACTAGCGGAGTCCGGCCATCACGGGTGATTCCGGCCCAAACCATCACCGATGCTGGTTTCTGTCGCCGGGTGGCCGTCAGCAAGTCGGGGCATGGCTTCGTGATCTTTCTGGCAACCAAACTCTGTCGTTCTGCTTATTAACGAACTGCTGTACAGTGAAGAGTTTCTCGTCGGTTAACACGATATTCTTCAACCTTCCTTCCGCTTCACCGTAAGGTCTTGAACCTTTTAGATCATGCTTTAGATCAGGGCTTGGTCTGAAGTTTATCTTTCAGGATCCTACGGAGACTTCGATCCGATATGTTGAGATCCTCTGCCAATTTAGTGGCACTACGACGAGGATTTCTCTTAAGGCGCTTCTTGACGATCTTCGCCATGGCAGGTGTCACCACAGTAGGTCGGCGTCCCCCACCATACCGTTTTTTGGCACTTCCGGTCCCCAGATATCTTTTAACTGTACGGTATACAAAACTTCTGCACACACTTATATCGGACAGCTCACGAACTATGTCCTTCTGCCGTTTGCCAGCTAGGAACAAGGCAACCGCAGCGCTACACCTGATTACAAAAGTAACAGTTACATCCCCCTACCCCCAGACTTAATGTAAACAAAGCGACGAGGGGTCGTTCAATACTGTTTCGTGTGCAACGAAATAATTACTGTTGAAGTAATGTAGAAGTTCAATTGCCGGACCCTGTACAGTTGTTTGAGTTTGAGCTTTTTTCGGGAACCTTTTCGGTTTATATTGTCAATATAGTAGAAAATGTCTGAATTCGTGTTCTATCAATTAAAATCAATTCATTTTGATGTTACGAAAGCTGAAACTGGAGAAGCGAAATTCGCTTCATAGATATACTTTCTCCTGTTAAGTGCTAATAATCGAGGTGATGATAAGTCAACGTGAGCCGCGGAAGACTATGAAATTAAAGATAACCCAACGTGAGCTTTTACTTTCCCAATCTCCAACATCTAGGTGGCAACCTTTGTGAATTAAATTATTAGCTCTTCCACTAAATCAACAGTGGGTTTTGTTTTTTTTGCTCCTTTGTCATAATATCGAGTTCGCGTGTCCAATTTTAGATTAAATTTCTTCAAAACATGTTATTAGAGATGGCTATCTTTTTTCTCCATGTAACTTTCACTGTTTCAAAATAAGTATTATAAGTGGGTTGGAGAATGAGTTTGTAGTATGAGAGAAGTTAACATATGTTTCAAAATAAAATCTTCCAGATGCTTCTATTTGCAAATCTTTCTTTGCATAAAAAACTTCCTTCAAAAGAGCACTTTAATTGTTTGTTTTGTCCTGGTCTACGGGGTTTTTTTTTCAGATGATAGTCCATTACATTGAGGTAAAGTTTCATGAATGGGTAAGAAGCCGTGAAAAGCAATTACCGAGAGTAGTAGGTAACATCAGCAGAAAGTAAGCGAGCAAGCCATCCAACCGAGCATCGAGCTAGCAGAGGCAGTAAAAATGTTTTGGATGGGAGCATAATAGCGATGTTGCACGACCGACATGTTGCGAAACTGAATTGAGGCTAAGAGTCCAAAACAACAATGACACTTTTTGCTATACTAACGTACCTACTAACCTATGCCTGGCGGGCTGAAATTGCATCACGTTTGATGGAAGGAAAGAAAGATGGCAAGAGAGTTTTTCGCAAGAGTGTTGCAAATGTTCAACCTTTTAAACTAGCTCTAAGTTATACTGTTAATATGTTAAAATGTGATACAGTAAATTCGAACAGAGTCAAAAAGTTAAAAACAAAACTTTGTTTCCATTTATTATTGATCAAAAAAATTCAAAACATCCTCCGAATGAAAAAAAAACCTCGAACCTTGCGAATTTCAAATGATTAGATACATCTAAAACAGTTAACCGGTCTTATGTCATTTTCGTCCATTTAAGTTTTCGGCGTTTTCTTTTTCGGTTGTCTTTACCGTGCAAAGCTCATGAACATCCAAATTATGTAGGATTACATAAAATTAATTAAATACCTTCGAGGGGTCGCAGGTTAAACGAAAGGAAGACAAAAAGTTTGTTTTAATTATCACATTCGCCATCACAAAAGTGGGCTGAACTGAGATGATGAACGCTTTTCAATGGTTGAGAAATTTGGCAAATGTGCCGTTTGATAATCCTTTCCCTTTTTATATGGTTTTTATAGGGCAATTCTTCTAATAAGTATACTTGATCTGAATTCTTAACCTGAATCTGAAATCATAAATCTGATTCTGAATTCTAAACCTTAAATCGCAATCTGAAATCTGAAACAAAAGGTGTTTTAGAAATCAATGAGCTCGATTTCATCCAGGCAAACGCAATGAGTTTTAATGAGTTGACGTCAACATACGGAGCCAGCTTGACTTCTCATTCCATTAGAACCAATCTGTGCAGCATCCACTGATCTGGCGTACATTTGGAATACTAATAAGCTGCTAGAGTAATGGGGCAATCCAGTTCTAGCGAAAAATTTCCCACAATCCCGATCAAATGAGGCGCAGAAACCTACATACATACATAGACGGATTTAACATGCCTTCTCTAACTTTCCCATTCGTTTTCTCCTTTCCATTCGCAGTTACATTCCGACGCGCCTCTGGGGCTTCAGCGGTCACATCCAGACCATTATCCACAGCATCGTGGGCCGGGTTAAATGTCCCTGGCCGCTGGGTGAACGAGTCTATCTGATCCTGGCAGACGGCTCGACGCTGACGTACGATTTGTATCAACCGTTGATTACTTCGGTCGAAGGTGAGTTTGTGTGCCCGGGTAATCGGATTTAAATGGCTGGCTACTGATTTCCAATGATTTTTCCTTTTTTTCCTCTTCTGCAGACGACATTACCGTAGCGATATGTCCCGGAATCGGAAATTCCTCCGAATCGGTCTACATTCGAACGTTCGTACATTACGCACAGTGCCACGGCTATCGGTGTGCGGTGCTCAACCACATCGGAGTTTTGGACAGCGTTCAGGTTACCTCTACTCGGATTTTCACATACGGTGAGTACCCTTATGTACCTAAGTAATAAGCTTTCAATTCATAGGAAAAACTTTGGCGGTTAATTAGAGATGATTAATCATTAAACATTGAAAGAAACGTAAACATTGGGGTGGCCCAAATTTACATTAAAGTCTGCTTCATTTAATATTGGAACACAAACAATTGCGTGTAGTTCAGTCATTTATTAACAAATTCATAATTTGTTTTTCATACAAATGTAGCATTTTCTTTACTTTTTCATAAAAAAAAATTAAAAAAATTATTCATTGCTGTTTCGAAGAAATTCTCGTACTTTTCCCGTAATACGGCACATTAGGCGGCGCACACCCTTTTCGTCCACCGTTTTGGCGATTTGATTCCACCAGTTCTTCATTTGAGTCATGTTCCTAACAAGTTTTCCCTTTGCCTTAAGCCTCCGCTTCGTGATTGCCCAGTATTTCTCTATCGGCCGGAACTGGGGGCAGTTTGGGGGGTTGAGGTCCTCCGGTATTACGCTGACCCCGTTCGTTGCGTACCATTCCATAACCGTTTTGCTGTAATGGCAGCTTACGAGGTCCGGCCAAAACATTACTGGACGGTCGTGGGCACGAATAAACGGCAGAATCCGTTTCTGTAGGCACTCTTTTTTGTAGACTTCTGATGTCATTGTCTTGTCAGTGAGAAAGACTTTGGTTTTCTGTCCACAACTGCATATCCCCTGCCAAATCATGTACTTGCGGGCGAATTTATCCGCAAACACGAACTTAAATTTTGCAGGTACATCCCCCCGAGCCGTCGCCAAATAAAATTTTTGACCTGGGATTTGCCCAAAGTCCGCCTTCACGTAGGTCTCATCGTCCATCAGAATACATCCGTCGAACTTGGTCAGCACTTGGTCGTACAGCTTTCGAGCACGTATTCTGGCCACATTGTTCTGCTTCAGCGTCCGATTTGGCTGTTTGCTGGCTCGGAATGACCTTATTCCTTCCCGGAGACGAATTCGTCGCACCGTACTGTGAGCGGCCTGGAACTTATTGGCCAAATCGCGGTCTGAAAGATTGGGATTCCTCTTGACGGCCTTGATGACTTTCCCACGCAGTTTCCGGTCGACAGTTCCACTCCGACGCTTCGAATGCGGCTTCCGAGCCGTCGTCAATGTTTCCTTGTACTGCTTGATAACACGCCATACGGTATATTCTGGGCATTTTAAGCTGTTTAGCTAGCTTCGATGCCGACAACAATGGATTTTCAAGAAAACTGTGCACAATTTGATCTCTCCGTTCGGCTTCCATGGCGGTTGTTTACAAAATGCTATCGTTTGATGTTATGACATAAATACATGGTGAAAGGTAATGAATTTCCCGACACGTGGGTGAAAAAAGTTTCCACTCCAGTTTCCGTCCACTAGGAGCGCCACAATGAGCAAAAGAATTTGTTCCAATATTAAATGAAGCAGACTTTATATCTGGGATTCTAGGGATTCGACCTTCAAATGATAGCTTAGGGCAGGGGTGAGCAACCTTTTAAACCAACAGACCATTTTCAATTTTAAATCTTAAAATAACTTAAAACTTATTTAAAATAATACTCGTTAATTTTTTTTATTTTTATTTACATAGTATTCCGTCTCACGACATAACTTGGCGAACATAATTCCTAAAATTCACTCGGTCCATGGCAACCGTTCTCCAATTTCTCGGGCACCCCACGTTCGCCAGATCACGCTCCACTTGGTCTAACCACCTCGCTCGTTGCGCCCCCGCTCGTCTTGTTCCTACCGGATTCGTAGCGAACACCTGTTTTGCAGGACAGTCGTCCGGCATTCGCGCAACATGTCCCGCCCAGCGTATCCGGCCAGCTTTCACCACCTTCTGGATACTGGGTTCGCCGTAGAGTCGCGCGAGCTCGTGGTTCATCCTTCGCCTCCACACTTCGTTCTCCTGTACGCCGCCAAAGATGGATCTTAACACTCGTCGCTCGAATACTCCGAGTGTACGCAGGTCCTCCTCGAGCAATATCCATGTCTCGTGCCCGTAGAGAACAACCGGTCTAATGAGCGTCATATACAGGTTACACACACTTCGTGCGAGGGCTAAGTCTTCTCGACCGCAGTTGCTTGTGGAGTCCATAGTAGGCACGACTTCCGTTGATAATTCGCCTCCGGATCTCACGGCTGGTGTGATTGTCTGCGGTCACCAGTGAGCCGAGATAGACAAAGTCTTCGACTATCTCCAGCTCGTCGCCGTCGATCGTGACCTTGTTATTACTGGACAAGCGGGTTCGGTCGGTCTCGGATCCGCAGGCCAGCATGTACTTCGTCTTGGACGTATTAATCATCAACCCAATCCTTCCTGCTTCGCGTTTCAGTTTGCGGTTGATCTCCTCCACCGCCGCAGATGATCTTCCGACTATATCAATGTCATCGGCAAAGCAGATAAGTTGACTGGATCTGTTGAAAATCGTGCCCCGTATTTCGCCCACCGCGCGTCGAATAACACCTTCTTGCGCCACGTTGAACATCATGCAGGATAGACCATCACCTTGTCGAAGCCCTCTGCGCGATTCGAATGAACTCGACAATTCACCCGAAATCCGCACACAGCACTGCGTTCCATCCATCGTCGCCTTGATCAGTCTGATCAGCTTCCCGGAAAAGCCGTTCTCGTCCATGATTTTCCATAGCTCGTTACGGTCGATCGTGTCGTATGCGGCTTTGAAGTCTATGAATAAATGGTGCGTAGGGACTTTGTGTTCACGGCATTTTTGGAGGATTTGCCGTAATGTGAATACCTGGTCCGTCGTAGACCGTCCCTCCATGAAGCCGGCTTGATGATTTCCCACGAATCTGTTTGCTTGTGGCGTTAGGCGGCGGAGTAGGATTCGGGACAACACTTTGTAGGCGGCATTGAGGACAGTGATCGCTCGGTAGTTCTCACAGTCCAATTTGTCACCCTTCTTGTAGATGGGGCATATTACCCCCTCCTTCCACTCCTCCGGTAGCTGTTCTCTGTCCCAGATCCGGACTATCAACCGGTGTAGGCAATCAGCCAACTTGTCCGGGCCCATTTTGATGAGCTCAGCTGCGATGCCATCCTTCCCAGCCGACTTCTTTCTATTCAGCTGGCGAATGGCTTCCTTAACTTCACTCATCGTTGGGAGTGGCTCCTCTTCGTCGTTGGCTACGCCGGCGATGTACCTTCCCCCACCTTCTTGATCCCTGCATGTGCGCCGTTCAGGTGTTCATCGAAGTGCTGCTTCCACCTTTTGATCACCTCACGATTGTCCGTCAGGATACCCCCGTCCTTATCCCGGCACATTTCGGCTTGCGGCACGAAGCCTTTGCGGGATGCGTTGAGTTTCTGATAGAACTTTCGTGTTTCTTGGGAACGATGCAGCTGCTCCAGCTCCTCGAGCTCCTCCTCCTCCAGGCGGCGCTTTTCCTCCTGGAAAAGTCGGACTCGTTTACATCTTGCAAATCTTTATTGATAATACTAGCTGACCCGGTGTGCTTAGCTACCTACCCCTTCCATGGAAAAATTGAAGTTTGTTAAATAATTTTAATTACATTTAATTTTCAACATTAAATATGCAAAAGCGAGCTACTTTTCAATGCATTTGAGCTTCTACACCCTAAATTCAGCCTCTATGAAAATTGCGAGTAATCAAAATCATAGCATCATTGGCATAAGAAAATAGGATTGGTGATGATTCGATTTGCCTCCGCCGGCATGAACCTCCCTACGAAACACATTGCGTATGACTGAAAGAAACAAAATAAAAACGTTTTCACGTCCCTCCCTAGAGTTGGCTCTTGGGGGGAGGGAGGTGGTTTCCCAAATTTTCAAAAATCAGTCAATAAGAAGGATCGCATTAAAGATAATTTATCAGATTAGCGATACGTTGTTTGATGACAGAAATACGCACGAAATTAAATTGCATGTGTCGCATGATCCCAAACTTTTTGCCGATACACAATACTGAGGGGTGAGCCCTAACTTTTGATCGATAACTTAAGTAGCTTTTTTATCTATTTGAAGCACTATGCACGCAGGGTGGCCACCCATTCGGGAAAAGCGGGAAAAGCGGGAAATGCGGGAAAAAGACGGGATTTGAAAACCAACGGGAAAATAGCGGGAAAAAGCCGGGAATTCTTTCGAAAAGTCGGGAATATTTTGCTTAGTGAAAGTCTGTTCGGGCCTACTACCTTGCAGTGGTAGATACGTGAGGAACAAAACAATGAAATGTGATGAAAAGTTTTTCAAATTAAAATTACCCTTCCGCTCGTTTTCAACATCTTTCACCTTATTCTAATCTTTTATCCGTCTATATTCTTTCAATTCTTAAATATTCTTTCTCAAAGAATATAAAATTTCACCGATATAGCCGATAAAATAATTTCAGAAAAAAAATGTCCAAAAAAATATTCGGAATTTTGCATGATTTTCTGTTATACAAAATCGGGAATTTCGTGAGACCATGCGGGAAAAAGCCGGGAAAAATGCGGGAAATCAAAAATCGATTTTGAGTGGCCTCCCTGTATGCACGTTTTAAGCCTAAAATTAAAAAAAAAAATGTTTTTAATATTTATGAAAAAAGATTCAAATGCAACTCGAATTTTTAAATTCGATCCACCTAACCCTGAACTGATCGGGTTGAAATATAAAGTGCGATTTTTTGGAAATTTTCCAACCTTAAGCCAAGTTTAAGTCATATTAAGTTAACATATACATTTTGCCAAAAACATACGAAGAAGGTTTTGCTAATCGACTTTAGAATGAGATAAAAAGAAATGCAATATGTCATCAGATATGGCCAAACAAATGAGCTTTTTTGAGGGGGTGATCCCAAACTAAGGCCGGCAGCGTATATGGTCAGCAAATTCGAATTCAACGCTGTAAGTACCGTAAACTGGGGGAACTTTGATCATTTTTTTCATTCATTTTTGAATATTTTGGAAGGGGTTGCTTTTTCGTAATACCTAAAAGCTTTAAAACCCTTACTGAGATGAGGAGTATTAAACATGATCATTAATTGCAGTAAATTCAAACGACATTTGTAGTTATTATTAAATGTTTGTTACAAAACCAGATTTCAAGTTTCGGGGTAACTTTGATTACTATGGTTTTTACGTATCTCAACATCTTCAAGTTTATTGTTTTGATGCCATTCAGCACAGAACGCCCAAAACATCGATAACAGTAATTTTTTGTTTGGGCTCAATTGAATTTTTCAACGTTTTCTTTCAAAAACAAATATACACGAAAGCTGGACAATTTGCTGCATACATTTAGGGGCAAAAATTATAAACATTTCTCAATTTTTTTTGGCCTCACAAACAAATGAAATTTTAACTTCATGCAATTCCCTAAGTCCTCGTACTGTTCCCATGTTCTTTTTTTCTTCAAATTTAACAATTTGATAGGGTTTGTAGCCATTTTTTCTATACAGGCTTTTTCATGGAAAATTACCATTTTTTTAATATCCAAAAATTATCATCAAACGACCATAAAAATAACACTTAAACTTAACCTAAACCAAGGAAAGAGTTGAACTTTCACATTAAACAGTCCATTTGCTTCTACATGCTGAAATTTGATCAGGAGAGATGTTTGTTCGTGAGCCTTCAAAAAACAAGATATTTTAAGATTTTTAAATTATATTTTAAGTAACATAAAAAATCTTCTAATAAAAACAAAATTAAGCTCATTTGTAACTCAATCTACAGGCTTTCAAACGTAGTAAACAGTTTTCAGATAGTTTAACTTTATACTTAGTTCATGATGATTATCTGAGAAAATTTCATGTAGATCAAAGTTACTCCGCAGATCAAAGTTCCCCCAGTTTACGGTACCTCAACAAAAGTTATTTGGTGAAATTCGATCCAGGGAATTGTAAGTTACAGCTGTTTTAGTTTGGCGGACCGACTTTTTTTTCAATTTAAATCTTTTAATTAATTAATAAATTCTTTTATTGAACAAACCCCCCAAGGAGTGGAAAAATTTGAGAATTCGAAAGTACACCTACTAGGAAAAGTTCTTAGTTTTTATATAAAATCCAGCGTTTGCGAATACTTCGTAACGGTTTTTTGCCGCTTGGGGGGGAGATCACTCCGATCATCATGCCATGCATCATTTTGGTTGGGAGCTCGAGTCCTTATGTCATTAGTGCTTTTTCAAACTTTCATCTTTGGCACAGTGCACATTTCAGCGCCTTTTCGGTACAGAGATTTGCTAAATATGCATTCTATGGGTGTAGATTGTCTTGAGTCTAAACTTAATTTTTAGATTTGAAGGTTGAAGGAGCCAGGGATCTTCAATACAATAAATAATCTCTTTAAATTTAAAAACAAAATCGCCCCTTTTTAAAGCGGGCGGAGTCTTTAAATACAGAAAAATTTGCACATAATCTAAAGGTATGTGTGTTAAACTTTTTGAAAGCACTGAAACATTCTGAACTTTTATATCTTGATTTATTTCCAACATTTTAAATTTTAAATCTGTTTTTAATTCTCAAATTAATTACTTAATTAATTGATTAAAATTCCCCACCCATTCCCCCTTTCCATTTTACCTATTTATTTCTTTATTTATTATAAATCAAAGGAACACATCACAAATCAATTTGACTGGGAATTTACGAGTAACAAACAGCATTGATGTATGTAATAACGCGATTGTAAATCTACACTCTTGCTGCAAGAAAGGAATGGTTTCCAATAATTATAGAAATATTTCTCGTGCAAAATTTGGTTTCATTTGCTCGGTTAGCTGGTTAGTCGAGTTTGGCAAAAACATGTTAGAGAGTCCCATTTACTCTTTCTATATCTGCATTGGATAGAAGGTTGAGCACCTAATATTCATAGAAATTTGCTCGACTATTTTCCAACTTATACTGAATTTATTTATATTTATATAATTTAAATTATCATACAATCATTTCTCGTATTCAAATACCCTTATCTACATTCCGAATTTGGTTCCATTTGCTTGGTTAGTTTTTTTTCTATTCAAATGGATTTATAATTATTCCAAATTACAAACATATATTTGAAAATTGTTCACAAAATTACTACGTCTCAAACTACATTTTCTTAGAAGTATCTAATCTGAACTATCTCGAAACTTTTCTAAACCTTGCTTCAAGTTTTGGAATTCGATTTCTAATTCGAATTTTAACTTTTGTGGAGATTGTCTCAAGTGTATTCATTTTTGAGCGACGGCTCCTACTTCTTCCCGAAGTGCAAGTTTGCCCTTCCTCATCGATACCATTTGTCGAACTTCCGTGAGATCCCTTTACCTTTTCAAACACGCTTTAACACTTTCAACTTCTACCATATCCGTATCAATGTCTGGTTCACTGGATGACCTTCGAGATTCCGGTTGGACCATGTTGAGTAACGGACCTGATTCTGGTTTCTTCTGTATCGTAGTTTTGAGAACTTTCGAATAACTGCACTCAGCTTTCGCTCCTAACTCGTTTTTATCCAAAGATACTTTTTCGCAGATGCAATTTTCTCCTTTCGTTTGTTGGAAATGACGCTTGGTCTAGCTTTGTTCTTATTTTGAGGGCACTCAACCTTTTTTAGGTGGCCCTCAGACTTGCAAAGGAAACACTTTTGCTTTATGCCTTCATAGTGAAGTCGTCCCCTTCGATTGAGGAAGTAGAGAGATGCTGGGATTTCTTTGTTTACATCAATAAACACGCCTCGGACACCGGTAAAAAGATCTAGTTCAAGATTGGCTGGAAACTTCTCTCGTACAAGTCGTTTCACATGTCCATATTTTGACAAAACTGCGGCTATGTTGGAATCGGTAATCTCCGGTGGTAAATCGAAGACTATTACATACTGTGATGCCTCCAGGCACACCCATCTTCAATGTTTAACAGTTTCTCCAGGGGAGTATTCAAAACTGTGATCCTGTAGATTTTACGCCACCGCATCTTTGAAAGCTTCTTCCGATTTGAACTTTATGAAAAGTGAGCGATCTTCTGCTATCTGTATGTCGATTCCATAGATAGCTCCTCCGCAGCAAACGCTTTTACAAAACGGGTCACTCGTACGAACTTGGTCTTGGTGCTTCATCCGGGAATAGAAACGACTAAACCGTCGGCCATCGTAGAACACGTGGTCGATCACCTTTAAGGCTAGAGGGCTCAAAACCGCTCTTTATTGTTGAAGAGCTCAACAGATATTGGTGTTATCTCGACAACGTCCGACCATCAACTGAAAGTTCTTGAGTTATGAAAAAAATTGTAAAGGAGCCCCCCTTCCTATCTCCCCACTGGAGAAAAGATGTGGTACCAAACCATCATAGAAACATTTCTCGTACCGAAATATGCTCCCATGTCAAATTTGGATCCTTTTGCATAATCAGTTCTCGAGCTATGAAGAATTATAACTTTTATATGAGAGACCCTCTCCCCCTTCCAGGAAGAGGGAGGGGTCCTAAGCTGTAATAGGAACCTCCTCGGCCTAAAATACCCCATTTGCCAAGTTTCAAGTAAATCGGTTCAGTAGTTTTCGAGTCTACAGGGAACAGACAGACAGACAATTATGTAGAAACGCTTAGGTTTTTCAATTTTGAATAAAAATCCATCGATGATTTGATCATATTTTTGTTAATTTTGTATGGGATCCCCCCAGGCCCGTGCGAAGGACCCGTCCATGGGGGTGGGGAGGGGGGGGGTGGTTTCGAAATAAAAATTTAGCTAGCAATAATAGCTTTACCAAAAATGCCTACAAAAGTAGGGAACTGATTTCTAAAGCCCTTTCCTCACGCATGACCATCACACAAACTCGATAAGTAATAAATTCAACTGATACTATTCAAATTAAATCAGAATCAAAAATTTAAATCAATGTTATTTTTGGTAAGTTATTAATAAATTATTCAAATTTATGATCATTATTCTTAACTAGATATATTAGGTCAGTATTTCCAAAACACCAGAAAACGAATGCGAATAGAAATTTCGTTCAAAACCAAAATTTAAAGCTCCGGACATAAAAATCAGTGCACAGTTATAAAATACCTACATAAAATATAACACTCGAATTGAAAAAAAAATCCGAATTTTTTAATCAAATTTCAGATTAGGTCAGAAAATAACCACACTTGAAAAAAGATAATAACTGTTATTTATTTATCATATCAATTTACATTTCTTATCTTCATTCTGTAATATCTTGAATTTGAAATATGATTCAAAAAGATTAGAAATAAGGATATCCGATTGTGAAAAAAAGTCCATTTCGAACTTGAGAGAATTTATTAAAAATACATGAATGAAGATTAGATTTCATTTGATAAAAAAATATTAACATTGAATTTTATTTCAAGAGTGCCAGTGATCGAACTTAGAGAAAAAAATATTTTCCCAAATCAATTTTTTCAGTTATTTAAATAAATGGAGCAAAAAGTTCATTTTTGATTAAAGTTCCTAATAATAACTTTATAAACATAAAATATAACATGTTCAATTCATGAACATCGAAAAAGTACGGGTTGGGAAATGAGTGACTTCTTCAATGAAAAAACTCGAAGCTGATAAAAATAAAAATTCCAAGTTTTGATGTTAATATTCAAAACATAAAGCAAATACTATTTATGTTATCATTGCGCATTAAAATGAAGCTTTAAAGTTGCTATTTCGAATCAATTTTCGAACTTTCCAGAGATAAATTTAAAAATTAAAAAAAAATGATGAGTAGAAATAATACAAAGGTGAAACGTTTGAAAAGTTTTAAGCGCACTAAAAGATTGAAATATCAAGTTTTATTTTTGTTTGTCGTCAAATGAACTTTTAGGTCCTGGAAAGGACAAATGCAATAAACAAAGTTTTTTTGTAAAAAAAAAATTCAAAACTCAACAATTCAAAATTAAAAATCAAACGCAAGTTTAATAAAAATATTTCAAAATATTTTATTAGATCGACTAATAAATTAAAAGAAAATACAATACTATTTGGTATGGGAGAGTGGGGAATCATGGGCCACTTTTTTTCGTTGTTCCAAAACTTCTTCATTATAAAAGATAAAATGAAAATAAAAAATGGTATGGTTTTCTACATTTTCAAGGAATCATAAGGTATTTTTTTGAATTTTTTATACGTTATTTTCCCCAAGTTCTGACTGTTTGCAAAAAAGCAATATTTTTTGGATTTTGAAAAATGGTGGGGAATCGTGGGCCACCAAATCCAAATTGACCAAATAACATGCAAAGTTTATGAGTTGACCCAAAACTGTGATTTCCCAATTCATTTCGTTATTTTAAAGCAATTTCAGATGATGAAATAAAAAAGAGAGCTGTGTATGATCGCATAGATTCCAAAACCTGGCTCGCGAACGTTTTGGCAAAATTTCTTATATAGGATGGACAAATTATTTTTCATAACTCTTCATTTGACATAAGAAAACTTTACAGATAGGAGAAACGTATTTTAAGTTCAGAATGTGTATAAAAACATAAAAATATAGGTGGTTCAAGATTCCCCACAAGCTATGATTTGCAAATTGGTTGCGTTTGTGTGACTTATTGATGTTTCATCAAAAATTCCTTTTCCACGTGAAAGATAATGACAAAACTAAGACAATAAGCGCATGAGCATATTTTTGTTATGCACTTTAGGCTCTCCATCGATGAAATTAGCGGGTAGTTTTTTAATGAAATAGGTAAATTTTTCTAACTTTTTTTAGCTTAATAAATAGAAGAAGCATATGATGCGTATTTCAGTCAACAACATATAGGAATATATGCTCACGCAAAGCGACGACGATGACAGTTGGTTTGAGATTTTTATCTCAACACACATCTGAGATATTAAAAGTGGCCCACGTTTCCCCATGGCCCACGATACCCCACTCTCCCCTACATTTATTTGAAAATAAAAATAGAATTTAATTTTAATTCATCGGCCTTATCGGTGAAATTTATGTTCATTTGTAAGAATATTTCAAAATAATGAAAATAAAAATTTGTTCGAGATCGAAGTAGTCATCGTCTGAAGAATGACGTGTTTTCTTTTTTCAAGCTGTTAAATTTTAAGTTATGCTTATGCTTATGCTTATGCTTATGATACATACACAGCCAGAACTTGTCTGCATCCCGGTGAGCCGTAAAAGTACATTTGGCCTGGATTCGACCAGACCGAACTGAGCGCCAATTTGAAAAAAATTGAGTTATCTATTGCAACGGATGCGAAACATGATAAACTACGTGTCCAATGAAAATCAGAAGATTTTTCCTATTTTTTCTGATTTTATAAGAAAATTTCAATGTTGCAGACAGTGGAAATGGTAAAAATGCGTTGCGCCAAAGTGAACTGAGAGCCACCTTAGCGGTAAAGACAAAATGTCTGTTTCGGTAATGAAAACTGAAATTTGTGCAAAATAATCTTATGTGTTGGTTTTTTCGATTCAAAGCAGTTCTTTGGCTCGTCACGAACTAAAATCTGATAAATTAAACAATAAAAAACGTTCCCGTGGCTAAAAACATAATATTTCGGATTGTAAGCTTTTGTTAAAATTTCGCTCCGCCAGACTGAACCGAATCCCTTGAGTTTTGTTTTTCAATTTACTCAAGAGGATGTTAGAATTTTTAACATTTAACGATAAAAGATACTTTATTTTGTTGCTTACTGTAGTTCAGAACGCAACCGGTAAGTAACAATCAAAGATATTCCGGATTTCAAAAGTGTGAAATTTGTATGGCTCGGTTCACTCTGGCTCAACGAAAAAAAACATTTTCCAAGCATCGGCTATACTCGTTGGGTGCTGTTCGTAAAGCGCCTATGAGTAGGCTCCTACGTTTAGAACAAATTGCCAAGTCACATCATAGCGCATGGCAATTTTTTAAACATTTTTGTTCGACCAGAGTGAACTGGGTGCAAACATATTGCTATTAAAATTCAGTTTTCGGCTTATTGTGTGATCGGAAATCGACCAGTATAGCCTCGACGGCTTTATAAGAGTTTAAATGTAAAGTTAAAATGATTAAATGAGATATCTAATCAAATGGTATCATTTGGTGGGGCTGGGAACTTTGAACTCGATTTTCTCGAAATCAAGTTTATGGCGTTCAGTTCGGTCTGGTCGAACCCCGACCATTTACGACTCATCTTTACAAGGCCGGGCCCACTGTGCTGTATTGGACGCAGAGACAACTGGAACACAGGGAGGAAGAAACGTGGACAACAGTACCATACGTTTCCATGGTTATAATATATATAGCACATAGCTAAAATTTAATGTGCTCCTTGGTGTTGGTTACAGGAGTTACCGTCTTCAGTGGCTGGAAATGAGGTTTTTGTGCACAGAAAATCAAAACTATGTAGAATAAATCTTTTTTATTCGGAAATTTTAAAGATTCTAAAATTTACATTCAGTTTAATAGGTTTTCAAATAATAATCAATGCCTTTAAGAGTTTAGATTTTCTGTGCCCCATCATCTCTGATATTTGATCTTGGTTATACCGCCTTTTCTCGCTCTTGAAACGAAATTTGAAAGAATAGGGAATAATGATTAGTGATATCACTAAACTTTTCAAAATGAACTGTTTTGAAAAGTTTAGTGGTGAAAAGAAGAAGTTTTTCATCAATTTACTTTACCTTTCAATAGTCTGCAAGGATCAACATTTCTTTTTTTACATTACATTATTCGTATGCGTATACTATTCAACCTTGTTTAAAACTGATGACTGGAAAAGAGTTTCATGAAATCAGCAATTATTGGGTTTAAAAATCAAATCACAACTTCAAATTTGAAGAATATTATTGAGGTAAAAAAGAAAAATAGAACATTATATCGTCATCTATATGATATCTTCGTCGTCTGTGTACTTCCTTTTATTAAATGAGATATTGATTTAAATAGCATTTTAACTCTGAATTTTGAAAACCTAAACAAATGCTTACCAAGATAATCTTCCTGGGATTTTTCGAATGTGGAAAAAATCATTTAAACAAAATACTTAGCTTTGGATGCGCAAAGGCAACCGAACAGCCAACTGCATCCCATCAAGGCAAGCCGGTTAGCAAGCATGACAAAACAGGCACCACAAAACCAAGACGACGACAGCACAAAATGGTTTTGAATTAACGATCCGATACAAGATTTTTTTCCGGATTCGCAAAATCTGATTCAAATGCTCCTTGACTTAAATTTTATAACTAACGGAATATAAGTCTTCCCTGAGCACTTCGCGGATAGTCATTAACAATTTCCAATCATTACAAAAGCCCAGGAAAACAAACAAACCGCTTCGATTGGCCTCGCAAGCCCTCAATCGCTTTCAATTTTTTCATTTTGGGGCAAATCACTTCGAACTATTCTTCAATACTGCCGCCTCAGTAAACTTTTTAAATTCTTCTTTATTTCGGAACACTATTTCGCCGATTACAAAATAAATAGAAGGATAAAAACAGAACAACAGCGGAGAACACGAAGAACACGAGAACCACATTTCTATAAACCCAGCACGAGCCCATAATCATAGCATTTCCAGTGAATTTGGAATAAAACATATATCCTGCTAGGTAGTGTTTCTTAGCTAACACGAAAAACTTTTTGAATTTATCGAATCTCACTCCTACAATAAACAAAATGTGAAAATTTTCATTTTCCTCGGACACTCAAATGCAAAAATTAGCACAGGCGAAAAAAACACGACCGCACTCGACCAAGGCTTGCTTAGCTCAAGCTGTTAAATTTTAAGTTAATTTCAAAAGTGAAAATTTTAGAATAATAAGAATAATCATCATTATGTCGGTGCAAAAGATCCTTATTGAAGAATTTCAATAAGTTTCGGAGGATTCTTCCGAGCTATAAGCACGGCCAATCGTCACGGTCAGTCCAACAAGCGGTCAACTAGTGTTAGCGGATCAAGCGGCGGACCGTAATTTCTTCTCAAAGAACTGTAAACAAACGGTACATGGGTTTTAGTTGCAGCATCGAATTAGCCAACGATGGACAAATGGATACCTGAAGGACTTTTGGAGCTTGAAACCAATTTACTGATTAAATACTGATCAGCAGCATAAATACTAAAGCTAAGCATTCGCGTTTATTTCATTTTCTCAAGGAATATTTATAAAAAATCATGAGTACATTCTTCACTTGTCTTCTAGGTTTCCTAATTGTCTGTTTATTTCTTAAAGTTACTTATTTCATTTGTTTTTAACTATATTTTAAGTGAAAAACAATATTTTAAAATTATTGATTGTTGAAAATTGTAAATTTGAGGCTTGTTTGAAAATTATATTATAAAATTTCAAATGGTTAGCAAGTTCTTTGAAAATTCAGAATTGACTTAAAAAAATCGTATAAAATTTTGTTTAAATACATTTTAGAGAATTCGATTTGTAGAATAGATCTGCTAAATTAACTAATGGTTTTGGAAATTTATATGTTTATACGGGAAACAAGTAAGGAATGTATGATGAGTTTGTTGAATACATATATTTCCAACTTTTTATTGGAGCTTTTATTTTTTGTTCAGTTTTTCGTGCAAACAAATAGAAAACTTGCTCTAGTTTCAACTTCTTATATGTCATTATAAACTAAGTTCAATTTTCACCGATAAATTGGTCTTTAAGATAGCCAAGCTGTTAAAATAATGTTCAAATTTTCACTTCAATTCAATCAAAAAGTTTGAGATTTGACGAAAATGACTTTCATGATTTTTTATATTTTATTTCTTTTTACTGTATTTTGAGACTACGGGAAAAATGCTGTTATAACCATCATGATTTTCTTTAAGGTTCATCAGTACATTTGATTGAAGAAATGATCAAAATTCGCATGGATTATATGGGTAGAATAGGCGATCCAGTTGAAAAGTTGAAAATTCACGAAGCCATTTAGGAAGAAAGATAAGTACCCTTTCATTGAAGAAGTTCTAGTATCCTTTTAAAATGGTACGAGGTACACAGTAAACGAAAGTTACCGAGTTCGGTAATTTTTTTACCGAAATCCTAACATGTGTAAATCGTTAAACTGTTCGGTAATTTTTTCGGTAAAAAATAAACGAACATCGGTAAATCGATTCTTCATTTACCGATGTTCGTTTATTTTTTACCGAAAAAATTGCCGAACAGTTTAACGATTTACACATGTTAGGATTTCGGTAAAAAAATTACCGAACTCGGTAATTTTCGTTTACTGTGTAAGATATTATAAATGTGCAACTTTTTTTTATTATATTTTAATAATCAAAATAGCTTAACTCTATTGATGGGGACGTTGGGGGGGTTGGGCAGGGCATCGATCGAACCGAAGACTGATATACAATGGATTGTGGGTTCAAGCCAGCCGGAGTATCTCGGCTAATTTAGAATTATGAGTAGATTACTTACTTAAGTACCTTTTCAGGATTCTTTGTTTGTTTCGAACAGTTTGAAGGGAGTAAGATGAGTCAAACCTGTCCCAAGCCAGTTGTAACGGACCCCTTGGTTGTGTTGCAAATATTGTTGATGAGTTAAGCTTGAACAATATTTGAATGTGCGATCGAGACTTCCCGTACCGCCTCGGGTCGAAAGACCTATCAGCCACTGGTGGGTTCAACTACATACATACATACATACATACATACATACATACATACATACATAATGAAAATGAAAATTTGTTCTATGAGAGACACATTAATGAATGCGATGAAATTGCTTCTTATCAAATTCTTCTCGCTCATTTTCATTATCTATTCTTACCAGACGAACATAAATTTTCAAATTAAAATATAATATGAAGATGAAAAACATTCTTGAAAGATTTTTTTTCAACAAAAACGTTTAACAATGTGAAAGCTTATTTATGGGATTTTAAATGGTAATAAAAGATTCAGCATTATTGATTTGGTAGATTTTGGCGCTCTGAATTCGAATCTTTTGTAAAATTTTGTCATGATGATGATGAATGATCTAAAAAATGAAATTGTAAAGTTATTAAAAATTTGCTAAAACAAGTACCGTAAACTGGGGGAACTTTGATCACTTTTTTCATTCATTTTCGAATATTTTGGAAGGGGTTGCTCTTTCGTAATACCTCAAAGCTTTAAAACCCTTACTGAGGTGAGGAGTATTAAACATGATCATTGATTGCAGTAAATTGAAATGACATTGGTGGTTATAATTAAACGTTTGTTACAAAACCAGATTTCGAGTTTCGGGGTAATTTTGATCACTCTGGTTTTTACGTATCTCAACATCATCAAATTTATTGTTTTGATGCCATTAAGCACACAAGGCTCAAAACATCGATAAATGTATTTTTTTTGTTTGGACTCAATTGAATTTTTCAACGTTTTCTTTGAAAAACCAATATACTCGAAAGATGGACAATGTTGCTGCATACATTTAGGGGCAAAAATTATAAACCTTTCCTAATATTTTTTGGCTTAAAAAACAAATGAAATTTTACCTTCATGCAATTCCCCAAGTCCTCGTACTATTCTCATGTTCTTTGTTTCTTCAAAATGAACCATTTGATAGGGGTTTTAGCCATTTTTTCTATTCGGGCTTTTTCATGGAAAATGACCGTTCGTTTTCATTATCCAACAATTATCATCAAATGACCATAAAAATACCACTTAAACTAAACCTAAACCAAGAAAAAAGTTAAACTTTCACATAAAACAACCCATTTGCTCCTAAATGCTTAAATATGATCAGGAGAGATGTTTGTTTGTAAGCCTTCAAAAAACCAGATTTTTCAAGATTTTAAAATGATATTTTAAGCAATATAAAAAATCACCTAATAAAAACAAAATTTAGGTTAATAGTAACTCAATTTACAGGCTTTCAAATGTAGTAAACAGTTTTTAGATATTTTAACTTTATATATAGTTAATGATGATTATCTGAAAAAATTTCATGTTGATCAAAGTTACCCCGCTGATCAAAGTTCCCCCAGTTTACGGTATTTCTTAAATTAATGATGCAAGTTTAACAAAGTTTTTTTTCATTTAACAGATTTGTTTAAATCTGAAAAACTGATGCAAACAATCTGATTTTTACTTAAAAAAATATTTGAAATTCTGTAAAAATTAAAATCTATTATTTTTCAGAATTGGAAAAAGTAAAAAACATGAAAATTTCCTAAACTGTTTTTGCATAAGTCAAAATTACCTGCAGTATTTTGACAAGTTGATAAAAACCTTTATTTACAAATATTTTGAAGTAACGTAAGAAAAGTGCCGAATTATCTTAAATAATTTTTACCTATTTTCAAAGTTTCAGAGCACTAAAATTAATCAAAATAAGCTCTTAAATTCTTTGCACCTAAGGAAACTGTGAATTATGTGGCCTTATGTAATTTTGAATGTGGAGTTAAGCAAGAAACACAAAATCAAATTGAGGCTGAAATTAGTTTTTTTTAATGTTTCATATCAGCTTAAAATTTGTAATGATGTATGCTATTTTTTTATCATCAAAGTGGTTAATAATAAAGTAATGGACGAACTTGTTGAAACACACTATTTAATAAAAAGCTATTTTAAAGACGAGGTAGGGTTTTTGTTTGTCAAGATTTGAGTTTCAATATGAATGGTTTTTTCAATTGGCAATTACAAACTAGTTTCAATTCGTAAACGTCATGTAGCGTTGTACAATAAATGTCTTAGGCCTAAAGTGATAACAGGAACAAATACCGCCGGAGGCGAGCCAATTTTTTGACATATTTGTTCACACTTATTTTTAAACACCTTTTGGAATCAAGTAATTTCACATTACTACGGTAAATTCATTTGTTGAACTAAAAATTTTACTTGGAAAAAATCTCCATGGGGGGGGGGGGTTAAACCCCTAACCCCCCCCCCCCCCGTTCGGACGGCCTTGGACCCCCCCCCCCCTTTTTGACTTCCGAGGGGTTTGAAATTTAAGTATTTTAAAAACCATTTCCTGGTCTTTAAAACGGCTACACACAAAATTTCACGTTGATCGTTTCAATAGTTTCGGAAAATTGCTAGAATTGAATATTTTTATCAAATTTGTGTGGGAACCCCCACCCCCTCCCCTCCCTCAATTTGGGGTTTGAAAGTATTATATTAGAATTATATTAGTATATTAGTATTATATAAGTATTAGTATTATTTTTATTTATTTTGTATGGGAGCCTCTCCTCCTTAACCAAATTTTAATTTGATCCGACAATTCGTGTGGTTGCGCTTATTACCACGACATCGTTTGGCCGTGCGAGGTCCATCTTGTCGCTAGAACGATCTTCATAGATTCCCTTCGGGCCCGAAGAAAACCACCCTATGTTCCAGTGAGAGATGTGCTGGCTGTGATAGACTTGATCTTCATGTTCGAAATGTATCTTTTCCTAAAAGCTATTGATCTTCGTCTATTATTTTGTTTATTTTCATATTTCCCTATCTCTTATCTTTTCTCTTAAAAAAAAATGACTAGATTGTAAACAAACAAAACGAGTTTAGCTCCTTGAAGCCTAAAGGTATGAGCCGTTTCAAATAAAGAATTTACAGAAAAAATGATGCGTTCAGTAGTTTTTGGGTCTATAGGGAACTGACAGTTCTTACAGGTTTTTCTTCAAGAGAGAAGACATCACTTTTTCGCCTCCATCGCCTATAAAAATAAATTTGTATTTGACCATTTTCCCAAAAAAACAGATATTTCTTTTGAAATTCAAACAACGTTACTGCGAACCCCAAATAAAAATATTCCTAGAAACTTTCAGAATTCATTTGACGCGTGTTTGGGACCAAAATCAAAATTTCGCATACACAAACTGCGAACTTGTTTTGTATTTCAATGTACAAATCTACACTTCCCGGTACCATTTCCGTTCCGGAAAAATAGCCAGGCACATGTTATCGATTCGCCACCCTCTCTCGACCATTTTAATTGACCAAAGTGCGCTATCAAGATGAAATCGACCATTCTTCATACGGTGTGTACCTGTAGTTATTTTTCTCTTGGTTTTCGCCAGCACAGGTTGGCCAGGCAAAGGTGTGGGTGGAAAAGTTCATGGTCGCACCGGAAAATTGTTTCAATTCCTTGTTGTAGACGAACGGATTTATTGCCCTCTTCCTCGAGTCTGGGTGCAATTGCGATTTATTTCCGCTGAAAAATTCATACAATGATACCAATACGAGAGCAAAAATGCACCGAACAATTACCTTCTTTAAGAAAAAAAGAGCAAAAAATAAAACTGGCTTTAGAATGTACCTTCTACAGTGAGGGTTTTTTTTTTAAATTTGCTGCGTGTGCAATTCGACCTAGGTGCTAACATCGTGACAACGGTCATTATTTTCACAAACAACAAATTAAACAAAAACGTGTCACTTAATGTGTAGCTTCAGTCCAGTCACGTCACCTCTCGATGGAATAATATATGAGCCAAAGGCGTCGCTTTGACTGAGCGAAATTGACTCTGGCTAATCGATTGAGGGAAAACCAGTTCAATAATTTTTCAGGAGTCTTTTGAAAAAAAAAAAATCTAAAAATTAGACATTTAAATCGTTTTTATAATTTTGATCTGACATTTTAAAATAAAAATCTAAATCTGAAATCTGAATCTGAAATCTGAATCTGAATCGGAAATCTGAATCTGAATCTAAAATCTGAATCTGAAATCTGAATCTGAAATCTGAATCTGAAATCTGAATCTAAAATCTGAATCTGAAATCTGAATCTGAAATCTGAATCTGAATCTGAGATCTGAATCTGAAATCTGAATCTGAATCTGAATCTGAATCTGAATCTGAACTCTGAATCTGAAATCTGAATCTGAATCTGAAATCTGAATCTGAAATCTGAGATCTGATTCTGAAATCTGAATCTGAAATCTGTAATTTGAATCAGAAATCTGAAATCTCAATCTGAAATCTTGAAATCTAAATCGGTCAATAATTTTACTAGACTCCTAGACAATCTTGCATTTCATTTATTTGATTTATTTATTGAGGAATCTCCAATAAAATAAACTAAACTTCATTAATTATTGTCATTAACAAGTTTCAATTACAAATTTTCCCTTTCGAGATAACTAAAACAAACGCATTCGAATTTTGAATTTTTTGTTTTGCTCAGAAATAAAAATAGAAGAAAAGCTTTTTTGATAAACTTCAATCAAAATTCGTAGAAAGTTTTTCGTTTCACTTTCGTCGTATGTCGTGGAATAGCATTCGATAGCGCGCCGCCTTTAATTGTCACTAATTGCTATCCAATTACATTAATTTAGTACGCTTCAATTTATTATCCATTTTTTTTCTTCTCTCCCTCTCTGGGCAGGTCACACCGACGACTACTCGGCCATGATCAACAACCTGCTGAAAAAGTACCCCACGACTAATGTTGTGTCCGTGGGCTTTTCCCTCGGCGGAAATCTGATATCGAAGTACCTGGGCGAAGCGTCCCGGCCGCAGAACATCATCGGGGGCGTCTCCATCTGCCAGGGCTACAATGCTGTCATGTAAGTGCCGTTTTTTTTCCTCGTTGATGATTCGAAGAAATCAAATTTTCATTGTAATTCAATCACTGCAGGGCGACCCAGTGGCTGCTGAAATGGCAAAATTTCCATCGCTTCTATCTGTACGTTCTGACCGAGAACGTAAAAAGTATCATCATGAAGCACCGGCACGTGCTGCTGTCGGATGACATCAAACACCGCTGCCAGCTGAATGAGCGGGACATCGCGGCGGCGGCCACGTTGCCGGAACTGGACGAGGCCTACACCCGGCGGGTGCACAATTTCAGCAACGTCAAGGACATGTACAGCTGGAGCAGTTCTCTGAACTATTTGGCCAACATTAAGCGGCCGATGGTGTTCATCAATGCCCGGGACGATCCGCTGGTACCGGATGTGCTGCTCAGCCCGGTCAAGGAGTTTGCAGGTAGGACGCTTGATTTAAAAGAAATTTAACATGAAATTCTTTGTGATTTTCAAAATTTATGTAAATACTAAACAAACTTTTTCATGATATTTGTATTCATACCGAATTAACCGGAAAATCACATATCGGCTTCAATGTGGGCTTTAAAAGTTCACATTTCGCTGAATGAACGTTATCCGAAGCAACCGTTTTCCCTTGGAGCTTGTTCTGACATATTGAAGCCTTAAATTAGAATTTTGGACGTCACCTACCGTGACCGGCCCTAATTTTCCGCAGTCTCAAACTCTGCGCATTTTCATGTACAAACAAAAATATTTCAGAATTTGAAAAATAAAATATTCATAAAACAAACAGAATCTTATCAGTTACTGTTTATCTTCAATTTACCTACCTACCTAAGGGTCCAGCGCCGATTGACCGGCGCATAGGGCTGAGATAAAAGATCTCCACTGCTGGCGATCCGGAGCCAGCGTCTTCACTTGCTGCCAGCCGAGGTTCTCGTCAACTGTGCAGATTTCAGCGGCTAGACTTCGCCGCCACGAGCTTTTGGGCCTGCCTCTTCTTCGATGCCCATCTGGATTCCAGTCAAGCGCCTCTCTGCAAATCTCGTTTTCATCTCTTCGCAGCGTGTGCCCAATCCATCTCCACTTACGTTCCCGAATCTCGATTTCTAGCGCCTTTTGATGACACCGGCGATGAAGTTCAACGTTTGAGATCCAGTTGCCAGGCCACCAAGCGCGGATGATGTTCCGCAGGCAGCGATTCACAAAAACTTGCAGTTTTCGCGTCGTCACCGCATATGTGCACCAAGTTTCACACCCGTACAGCAATACGGATTTGACGTTTGAGTTGAAGATTCGGATCTTAGTTCGTAGAGAGATCTGGCGTGACCGCCAGATGTTTCGGAGACTCGCAAACGCAAATCGGGCTTTTCTGATCCGGGTCTCGATGTCCTTCTTGGTCCCACCATCAGGCGTAATCTGGCTACCAAGATACTGGAAGCACTCCACTGTCTCAACCTGTTGTCCAGCTACCACGAAATTGGAACGATTTTCTGTATTGATTTCCATCGACTTGGTCTTTCCGACTTGATTTTGAGACCTGCTGCGTTGGAGCTTTCGGTGAGGTCGTCGAGTTTGCTCTGCATGTCTTGTTGTGTTTGGGCGAGCAAGACAATATCGTCTGCCAGCTCAAGGTCGTTCAGTTGCTCCATGGTTGAAGGATTCCACGGCAATCCTCGGTTTGGTCTTCAGTCAATCGATCCAGTCAAGATCTCATCCATTACGATGAGAAAAAGCAGCGGTGACAAAATACATCCTTGTCTCACTCCAGCAGTTACCGGGATTGGTTCGGACAAGACACCGTCGTGCAAGACCTTGCACGAAAATGCCTCGTACTGTGCTTCGATGAGATGGACTAGTTTCTCTTAGACCCCTCGTCGTCTAAGAGCAGCACAGATGTTTTCGTGGTTCAGTCGGTCGAATGCTTTTTCGAAATCAACAAACACCAGCAGAAGAGAGTCCTGGAATTCGTTGATTTGTTCCAGTATTATTCGTAGCGTTGTGATGTGGTCCACACATGATCGTCCGGATCGGAATCCAGCTTGTTGCCGTCGGAGTGTAGCGTCGATTTTCTCCTGGATCCTGTTCAGGATCACTTTGCAGAGTACTTTGAGGGTTGTACAGATCAAAGTTATCTTCAATTTGGGTCCATTTAAAGCATGGATCATCTTAAGTCTGAACGCACTGTTTATTATACAATAGCGCTCTTGGTTGTCGGATCTGGAATGTTTTGACAGTACTTGGTTTGGAATGTTCCCTCTATCAGTGCTGAAAATTTCATTACGATTCGTTTTTTTTCATAGAAGTTACACGTGATGGAAGCCGCGATACGAAAGTTAATTTTTGATATCCTCGTCAAAAAACCCGACATGGTCGGGTTCAAAAATCGCGAAAAAATGGTCAAATTGACCGTGTGCAGCGCAAATGTTTCCGTGAGATGCATACTATCGATCGACAGGTTCATACCAAGCGTCATAGTGAGACTAAGGATCGGAAACTGCATTTCGAGGTGTTGAGAACGATCAAGGCAAACCTAGGGCAGTCGGACTATGACATCGCCAAGAAATTCAATTCCGTTGTGCAACATCAGAAGGATTCGTCTGCGCGAAGGATACGATCTTATCGGGGCAGTAAGCAGCCAAACCAGACATTGAAGCAGAATGTAGTACCCAAAAGACGGAAGTTATACAACAAGGTTCCAACGAAGAACGACGAATGCATTCTCATGGATGACGAAACGTACGTGAAGATGGATCAAGGAAGCAGCTTCCTGGCGAAAAATTTCGTTATGCCACTGGTCGGGGTGATGTCGCCGGCAAGTTCAAATTCGTTGTTGCCGATAAGTTTGCAAGAAAGTGTTTGATCTGGCAAGATATTCGCAGCTGCGAACGCAAAACTCCCGATTTTTGTGATAAACTAGACCATGGACTCCAAGATGTACAAGAAGGAGTGCCCGAGAAACGTACATTAGATCTCACAAAGAACCAGTAATGTTTTGGCCAGATTTTGCAAGCTGCCACTACAGCAAAGAGGTACTACAGTTGTTCTGGAACGAGAAGATCTAATTGAACCACCCTAAGCTTCAAAAAGAACCTAGTAAAAGCATCGTTATGCTGCTGGATTTAACGGCAATTATGCGCGCCAAAAACCCTACCAGGGTCGAGCCAAAGTTGGTCATTGGTTCGAGCTCTTTTCCCGACCAGCCATCCTAGAGTAAGGATCACAAGTAAGCCGCCAGAGTTGCCTGTGTTAGAGGCCCAGAATGGGCAGAGTCCGAGGCCTGATTGGTCAGTTAGTGTATTGTGTCAGAAGTCCACTTAGAATAAGTAGAACACGTTAAAGTAAGAAATACAGTCCACTTCGTGATGTTGTGAATGATTGAGTTTAGTTTATTGTAATCGAGAAAAATCTGATGCTATCCCTGAAGCCGTCAGGGGCATACCTGAACAACAGTGGTATCGGGACAACGGGTGGATTTTGTCGATAAGGACATCAACCCACCCTCACTGCCTTTAATTCCGCTCTATCGAAAAATTTTGGGCAATTGTCGAGCAGAAGATGAAGAAGAATGGTAGGACGACTAGAGATGCAACAGAGATTAAGAGATGGTGGAACAATATGGCCGCTGAGGTCAGCAAACAGGGTGTCCAAACTATGATGAGTGGTATTTGACGAAAAGTTCCAAATTTCATCAAAACCACATCGGAAATTTTTTTAAATTATTTTTCCTTAAAAGTGCAATAAAAAACCTTCATTTTGAGTACAGAACATTTTTATTTCGTTTATATAGCTCCGAGATAATGCGTTCAGATTTAAGATGATCCATGCTTTATTTTTAAACTGGATATATTGCCAGTGCAGTTGAAATCTGAAGTTTTCGCGCAGGTGATTGGCAACCTTGCCAACCCTTTCTTTTGTTTGGTTCCGACAGTTGGGAGATGTTTGATAGTTGTCTGGGCAACATGAAATGTCGCAATATTGTTCGCGAGAAATTCCAAAAACAAGCAATCAAGTTTTTCAAACCAAAGCATTGATTCTACCAATGCGCAGAATTTAAAACCATTTACTTTTACTCATGTTCCTAATGCACAGAGAGAAAAGGACAGAGGAGAACCAGGATGGCCACTAATTCGGGAAATGCTGGGAAACGTGGGTATCCGAAATCCATCGGGAAATTTCGGGAAAAGTCAGGAATTCAAGATTTATACACATAACACACGACGTATTACAGGACACGACACATAACGTTCTTACTTAACGGAAAAAGGATATAAAGTTACCTTTTTGTCGACCGGTTTCGGGCTCGATGTTGCCCATCTACAGGACGATGTCCGACTGATTACACAAAGGATAATTACATCTCCAGTTTCATACTTGATGTAGTATTCGTCGAACGCAATTGGCATTATGCGGATTTTTGTTTGATCAGGTTGAAGAGAGGTGAAATGATCGGCGGCTCGTCTTCGTTCATCAACGGTTTTTCGGCGGTGCTGATGAACATCGACTCCCAAGCATTCAGATGTGATGTTTTCCGTACAAACTTCCTAAATTTGACCTTTTTCAAATCGACGGAATGGTCAAACTCTGTTGTGTGGGCGGCATCACTCGATTCATTACTTCTTGGACCTAGCTTAGGAATACCATACGTACTCTTTTAAGAGTACACTCACTCTTTTTCGATCGAGAAATAATCGTACTCCTCTTTTCTTACAGAATTTATTCTTTTGTTTTTGTTGGAAAATATTTTATCAGAGAAACAAACTTATTTCTTCCGATTCTTAAATTTGTGTTCCTATATTAAGATTGCCAGATTTTTTCCAGCACGTAGACGGGCCGGACAAATCCAGGCTATTTGATCTAAAAACCAAAATCCGGGAATTCCAAAATTTCGACTACAAATCCAATTTGGCCAAAACCCTTTTTCTCATCAGCAGTTTTATTAATCGTATTTCAGGCTTTCGAAAAGCTTTTCATGATTCTTTTTATAAAACTTGCTCAAAGAATTTCGTTTTGGACGCATAAGTGAAAATTTCTACAACACAATTTGTTTGTTTGTTTGTTTTGGCAAATAAAGTGAATAAATTAGAGCAAAATCCGGGCTTGTTTCAATGAAATTCGGGCAACCGGGCCAGACTGGACTTTTGTAAAATGTTGTATTAAATATCCGGGGAAACCCGGATAAAACCGGGCAATCTGGCAACTTCATCCTTTATGTATTAGAAGTCCGAAAGAAATGCCGACACTTAATGCATACATGGCACGGCCTACTTCAGGTTTTCCTACTTTGTTGAGTTCTCCGCGTGATGAATTGACGTGGAAAGCATCACACATCTAAATTTTTCGTTAAAAACAAGTTTGCTATTTCGTTAGCAGTACTTTTCTACAAGTAAAATACAACATCTTAGAAAGTGTAAAAACCGCTTTTAAGAAAGGTTTCTTCCAGGCAATCAGGCAATCAGCGCCTTCCAATATGCAATTAGCGCCCAAACAGTTGGCAAAGACAACATCAATTCGCTTAAAAGATACGTACACAAATCGAAAATGAGCGAATCGAGAATAATTATACGCCTCTATATAAAAAAAAACTCTTTTTTGTAATGCAACATTTACTCATGTTTGTGATGTTCTAATCTCTATCTCTTCGAATAATCCAACAAAATTGACCCTTTGACTTTTATCTTAAAAATCCGCAAGAATCACTAATCACTAATCATACTTCCACAGCCAGAACTTATGTCTGAGTCCCAAAGAATAATACAAGTGTGTAATTATTCTTCTTGTCTTTGGTCATGTTTTTGATTACTTTAACATAAAAACATTAAAATGATGAAAAACATGAAGTGGTTGGGCCTACCATGGAGCAGAGAACGCAGAGACATCCGGAACACAGGAACAGGAAGAAACGTGGACCACCAGTACCATACGTTTCAAATGGGCAATATCGTTGGAAGCATGCTAAGAAAATTGCTCCTTGATGAAGAAACCATTTGTAATTCAAGGAAACTTCGCCAATCACCAGGACCATTCTAGAAGGGCTGGAAATGATTTATTTAGTACATAGAAATCACAAAACCTTAGAAAAGAAACATTTTGAAGTATTCTTAACTTATTTTTTCTGTTATAGATTTCAGTGTACAATCATATCTGGTCATCGACCAAGGATAAAGCGCCTTTACTCGCTCTTGTAAATAAAAAAAGAGAAACGGAAAATATTAGTAGGTGATAAAACCTTCCGAGGTCTGTTTGAGCTCGAAAGGTTTTTTTAATTTACCCTTGTAGTTTTAACAATGATCGATAATAAAGTTCATCACAAGCAATGACAACATGAAATCATATTTCACAAGTATGGAAAATGAAATTATCAATAAATAAATTTATGTTATTATTTGTTTCCAAAAATACTTATCGTGTGCCAGTATTTTTCTTCGGAATAATTCCTCGGTAATTCTTCATCGTAAACGAATTAGAAACCACATTTGCATTGCAACCACACTTCCCCAAAAAATCCTTTTTTTTCTGAGCGTCACTCTTTTATTTTCGAGCTATATTTTATTTTTTCCATTTTTTACTTCGAACCGTACGCGGAATACAAACGTCCTTGTTAGTTAGACACGAAAAAAATTACACGCTTCTCAGCAACCCGAAAATTGAATCCCATAAGTTCGCCGAACTCGAACTCTTTCTTCCTTTACTTATGACACACGTGAAACCCAAAATACGCTACGTCAATGGTCGCTTCTGCCAAAATTCAGTATTTAACGAACACGATTTTTTATACTGTCTTATCAAATTTTAATATGAATATTTGAACCTGCCCCGTATCCAATTTCTTGCAAATCACAGTTCTGAGCTCTCGCGATAACAACCAACTTCTACGACTCATTTAGACGAAAACGCAGCTGTTTGCGAGTTATACCGAGAGGTCGCACACATTTTTCTTTAAGATTATTTATCGCACTAAATCAATTTTCTTCGAGCTACTGCATTCATTCATGCAACTTTTCCGGACACTCCTTTCCTTGAACACTCTTTAAGAACCCAAATAGATATAGCCGGGCCGAACAAAACTATTTCATCACGACGCTTACGCAGCCAACCGTTTACCAACTTTTAGAATTTAACTTAATTCACGAGGAATTCACGGAACATCTGGTGCACACTTTTGAAATTTATCCCATCCATCACATTTAGACACTTTTTGATATTTAAATATCTAGAAAACGTTGAAAAATTTAAGATTTTATAAAATTTCCACGGGCCGAGAGAAAAACGCGTGCGATTGGCAGAAAACATCGCCTACTTCTATCTTAAAAATCCGCAAGAATTAACAAAAACTGAAAACGATAATTATTTTTATGAGTCATAATTACTAGGCTTGTGCCGATAAAATTAAGGACGAATTCGGACAATTATGTGCAATACCTTCAAAAAAAACATCATTTCGGGATATCGAAGAAAAACACAACGATTGGACATTTTTTGGATGGAACTTATTGACGAATCGAAAAAGGAGTTCTTCAATTTAACGACCATATTGATGAAAATTCCTTTTTTTATCTCATGGCAACGCGACGATGGAAAGAGGCTTTTCCGTTAACGCGAAATGCCTAGTTGAAAACCAAACCGAGGAGAGTCAGACAACCCAACGTATCGTATACGACGGAATCAACATGTCAGGGGGAGTTACAGCTATAACGGTAACGAAATTGTTAATCCAGTATGCCCGCAATTCTCACTCGGGATATGTCGAGTCCTTAAAAGCAAAAAAAAAAGACAATGGACGAAAATCTGAAAAAAAAACTATAGCGAAACAAAAGCGAAAGGCAGTAAAGGAGGCTAAGGAACTGGAAGCGAAAAAATTTAAGATGCTTTCCGACGCTCATAGAGAGGCAAACTTGATGGACGAAAAAATTAAAATACTATATATGAGATACAAATAAAATTGAAAAATGATAATCAAACATATTTTAATTAATAAACCTTTTTTCTTTTGTTTAACATTTTCGAATCGAGTGACATAGTTTTAAAAATTAAAAAAAATCTGCTTATCAATCTAATGATTTGTAGGTTAACTTGTAAACATAACTCAAACAAAAACCATTAAAAGATCATTTACCACTAAAAGAAAGCTTAATCGATTTTCGTGTATATGGTTTCAAAAATGAATATTCGGAATTTTGGTTGGTTTTCCTGTTGTATAAAACCGGGAATTTCGTGAGACCATGCGGGGAAAAAACGGAAAAAATGCGGGAAATCAAAAATTGATTTTGAGTGGCCACCCTGTTGCATCCAGCGGAGAGATAGGAAGGGAGGCTTCGATACAACCTTTTTTTCATAACCCGAAAACTAATCGAACAAATGGAAACAAATTCGGCATGGGAGAGAATTTGAGTACGCGGAATGTTTCTATGGATATTTGCTTCGGTACTCCTTCCAATAGGGGGAAAAGAAAGGGAGGGAATTTGTTGCAAAACTTGAGAACGAATCAAGCAAATGAAATCAAATTTAACACCCAAGAAACACAGATTAAGTGAACTAGCATTAGAAAGTTTTATTATGGTTTTATTGTAGCATTTTAAATATAGCTAGTTTTATAACTGTATTACTATAGGCATGAGAAATGCTAAAATTTTTTATTCAAACATTTGTTTTATGTAGTTCTGAAAACGATGACAAAGCTTCTACTAAAAATACTGAAAAATACTGTTTGGAATGAGTTCTGCATGCAGTATTAAAACTCCAATAAAACATAAGCTAAGTAGTTTGCTCCAAGTTTTTTCTGCATATTTTATAAAGGCACGCAGTGCTTGATTTTGAAACCGTAATAAAATACGGTGATGATTCTTGATCAACACGCTCCTTTATTTAAACTCAAAATTGAGTAATTTTGGTTCAAAACAGCACTTCAGTGGCAGACCTCAACTTTGAGTATTACTGGGCAATCGCAAAATTAAGTTCTGATAGGCATACTCAATACTAAGTTCGGCAGCCGAACTAAAATTTATCCTTTTTAACGAAGGTTGTTTATTTTCAGGGAATTAAAGTTAATTTTGGTACCCGGATGTTGCTGTTCCGGTACATTGCATTGCAATTACAGAGCGGTGGAAAGTTTTGACACTCCCTGTCAAAGAAAACTTCCGGATATTACTTCCCACGGGAAGTAAATAACATCCGAAAGTGTCCGGACATCCGCTCACCATATGATGACAATGACGGACAGAATTTCATGCTGACACGGTGGACATTCCATTATGACGTTCCTTCATATAGTCTTCCGGTAATTGTTCCGGAGTGACAAAATTTTGCGACGTGTTCGTTGTTTGCTGTTCCGGTTCGAAGTGAACTCGCTAAGTGTTTTCAGTTCAACAAAGAGAGTTCAATTTTTAGTTCATAAGGTCGAACTCAGCTTTGGTCCCTCGCCGGAGGAAAAAAAGGGATCAATTATGAATTCGCTTTTCGAACTCCGTTTTGAACCATCGCAAGGAGGAAAAAAGGTACTCGACGTTCATAGAATCGAACTATGTGTTGAACCCCGGTCATACTTAATTTTGAGTTAAAAAAAAGAGCGTGAAGATGTCAAAACAGGATAAGCTTAGGCAGTTAAATAAAAATATATATATAAATCGTTGAAATCATTCAAATCACCAGAACAATATAAGTTTTGAGTGAAAGGGCACAACAAGTAGGAGAAAAAGATGTGTTGCTTAACTAGAACGAATCATATTTAAGATGAGAAACTTTAGTCAATTAATTTATTTATATCTATAGTTTTTCTGAAAAAACAAGCGGAAACTGTCGACAGCTAGGTATTTTACCCAAATCCAAGATGGCGGCTTCCGCTTTTCTTTTCAAAGCTGTAAATTACTGAAAATCTCATGAAATATCCACAATATGGGTATTTTGTGAAAGGGTTTAACAAGTAGACATCGAATTTTGCTATCCGACGGCATCTTGAAATCCAAGATTGTGGCTTTCGCTCAACTTTTTTTTGTTTATTCAGGTCCCG
The DNA here is from genome assembly GCF_029784155.1 of Uranotaenia lowii. Taxonomy (NCBI): domain Eukaryota; kingdom Metazoa; phylum Arthropoda; class Insecta; order Diptera; family Culicidae; genus Uranotaenia; species Uranotaenia lowii. The sequence continues at coordinate 131,046,943 of NC_073692.1, forward strand.
CTAAACTTGAAATTGATGTGAATCGCTTGAAGGCCCACATAATATGGGTATACGTTGGAAGGGCCAAACTAGAAGCAGTCGAATTTCGCTTTCGGGCGTCATCTTGAAATTTAAAATGGCGGCTTCCACTTAACTTCAAAATGCTGTTAATCATTGAAAATCACATGAAAGCTCCACAATAATAGTATTGGGTGAAGGGGCTAAACTAGAAGAAGTCGAATTTCGCAATTTGACTCAGCCTTGAAATTCAAGATGGCGGCTTACGCTGAACTTTCAAATGCTGTTGATCACTGAAAATTACTTGAAAGCTACATTGGGCTAATGGGCTAAACTATGAGAAGTCGAATCTAGCTATCTGACGCCATCTTGAAATCCAAGATGGCGGCTTCCACTGAACTTTAAAATGCTGTTAATAACTGAAAATCGCATGGAACCCCGCAATATGGGTATTGGGTGAAAGAGCTAATTAGAAAAAGTCGAATCTTGCTTGTTGATTTTATCAACAGTCATTAAAATAGCATTCCGTTTGCTTCCATTTTCCAGTATCCAACAATCAGTCCCTCTACATCGAGCTGGCCAACGGTGGCCACCTAGGGTTCTACGAGGGTGGCCTAATTTACCCGAATCCGGTGACCTGGTTGGACCGAGCCCTGGTAGCCCTGATCGGTGGTATCGTGATGTCCCATAACGATCTGCTGGTAGCCAAAGACACCCAGCAAATGGCGTCTGCCGTCATCTAAGATTTACCTCAGCCATTCCTCTCGCCGCCGCCTCCTCCATCGCTGCTGCTTTCATCACCATTGGACTCATCATTATCACCGTTTCACCAGCAAGTGGGCATCATTCGATGGTTGCGCCATTGGGTATTCTTACCGTTGGTAGCCCTGTCTTCGACTCCTTCACCGTGGGGCGTCCTGGTAGCCGTGTTGAAGTTGCTGCTGTCTGCATTCGGTCGGAAGCAGAAAATCCCAGAATTTGACACTTCAGCGACCACAACTCCTCTACCACAACAGCAGGATTAGCAAGGCGCTCTAGTTTTATTTTCCAAAACTTATTCTTTACCAAAGGCGAAGGGTGGCAGATATTCGGTAGTTGATTCCAAATTTTTCATGCATTAGTCCAGACTTTCTGAAAACTAACAAACGTTACAACTACAAAATTAAGTTATTTTAATTGAAACTATGCGAATGTATTAATAACTTGACTTGTTTTCAAACTTAAAGAAAAGAAACCATCTCATATATCTACTTATTTAAAACCATAATAAAAAAAAAATCATTAAAACGCACTCGTTTGTTCAAAGCTGTGTTCACAACCGCTTCAAAAGTACTATGATTCGATTTTATTGTGATAATTGAATGTAGTTGTTTGCTTAGTCGAAGACAAAATTTAAATAGGTACATACAACATGAGCGTGTAGCAGTGTGCAATTGTTTCTTTCGACAGTTGATAACATTCACTAAGCAACGCATTTATAGGATTTAAATCCCGGAAATCAACAAACTGCGTTCAAATTACTTTAGTGTGTCAGGAGGTGTATTTTGATGCACTTTAATTATAATGATAGAGACTGTATGTTAATAAGAAAAAATAAAAGTAGCTTTTAATTTATATCGGCATGTTCTTATGAAGACCATTCGCTAATAAGTTCGATCGAAGATCATTGTTTGATAATGTCATAACTGCAAGAAAAACACCATAACCAGTTGGCAATAAAACAAAATGCTTTCCTCACAAACACTCGTACATACCACTATCGTTAATGAAATCTATTTTGTACCAGACTTTATTGTAACTTATATCTTTTATCCTAACGAAAGAAACGAAAAAACACATTCATTTTACTATCGTTGTCAAACACATTGTGTACTCGAATCAAGGGCCCCACAGAGCTGCTCATAATCTTCCGACGAGCTTGGATTCACTCGCTAGTTTTTTTTATTTTCTTATTCTAGAAAGGATATCCTAACAACAAACCGAAATCGGACACAAAGAATCCCAACCGCTAACAACCCGTTCAATAGAATTACACATTAGGTACCATATTTTCGAACGTTGTTACCACAATCAATCTGATAGAAAAAAAAAACCCGAATTAGACTAGTCCAATCGATTCCAATTTGATGTACGTATACAAATGATGAAAAAAAAAACTAGTTCTCCTCGGTGTAGCTAAATGGGTAATTTTATACACATAACAACAACAATAAAAAAGCAACAAAATCCTTATATCCGGCAGCATTGAATAATAGCATTTTGTAAAAGTACCGTTCGAGTGTCCTCGCGGCTGTAAGATAGGGACACACTGGCACGCACGAGATTATATCGGTTTTTGAAATGAATATTGTTTGTTTGATATCGAAGGCAATCGATTTGCGCAAAGGAAATTGTTATTCAATAATGGATAAGAGCTGGAACCATCTGTTGAACAACACAGGTGATAGTTGGACGCAAAATTAAACTATTTCTCATTAAATGGTGCTTTTTCCTTTATGGGATTTGTCACTGTCGACTGTTGTGTGAGCAGATGGTGTTATCACCTTATTCACATCGAGACGGACAAAATATGTAGCTTTACGATAGAGCATTGTGAATCGTTTTATGACAAAGGAAATTTGAGAAAAACAAATAAAATGTAATGTATTTGTGTATTAAAACGAGTTTTATTAACTTCAGAATGTTTCAATATCACAAATCTTTGATATCCGACAGCTTTGAAAAATCAGCACCGAAAAAAATATTCCGTTCTTGAAAAGGCAGAACCCATTTCTCTGAAACGTATGAGTCACAAATAGCGGGAAAAACATATCACATTTTTCTCCACATGCACTATAGAAAGAAAAACGGCTGTGTATGGTTTTGATTTTTTCACGGGATTGAGAAAGTGTTACAGCTTTATTAGAACAAATCACCTGAAAAATTAGACATGAGACGTAAAACGTGAGAATTGAGAAGTGATAACGAATAAGTGATGAGTGGACAAACAGTGAGCTAAAATTTGAATAGAGTGAATTAAAAGTGCAGATGATTGATTCCATTAAAGTAAGGAATGATAAATATTTAATCAAGCAAAATCCGAAAATTGTGGTTGAAAAAGTGGTAAAGAAGATCTATTTTTTTGTCTGCGCTATATAAAGTAAACAATTTGTACAAAGTAAACAATCTGTGTTTATGAAAAAAAACCGACAGTAAGAAAAAGTTTAGAAAGACATTTTTTACCTATAATTTTGAACCAAGTTTTCAATCTGCTTAAATGACAATTATTCAATTCATTTATGAAAGTATTTAGCAAATACTTGAAATAATCTGGTAAAATTATACCCGTTTTGAAGATGTTAAAGACTAAAAACATTGATGATTGGGAAATGGTGTGTTTGATTCATTGATCTCATTATTCAACCTTTTATTTCAACAATGGAATCAATTGTGAAGGTTAAAAAAACCTCATATAAAAGATTATAAATTATTGAAAAAAAAACTATTTATCCTCTGATGATTGATAAAAACATACGATTTTTCAATTCATTGCCAAGTTAAATTTTTAAAGTTTTTTCTATTAGGCCTTTTACAATGTTTGTCAGTCAGATTAGTTTATGAGGAGTATAAATTTAGTAAAAAGTAGCCGGATAAAAGAATTATAGTGTGATAAAAAAAACAATCAGACGAGAGGAACATCACTGATTTACTAAAAGAAATTGTCCCTCTATTTTCTTCCCCCCGCCAAACGTCGCTATTTGAATTAGATTAGAACGACAAAATTGTTCAGCGGAAAATTTCTTTTGGAGAATCTATAAATTGGCCCAAAAACCATCAGCAGGCTCGGTTCCACAGAAGAAACAAAAATGATGTTGATTTTTCAGAACAAAATATTTAACTTTCTCACACCAACCAAGAAGTTCCAATTTACACATGTAAACTTTACTTCAAAATTTAGCAAAAAATCATGGATTAATTTTGAACCAAAGCGAAGCTTTTTAGACCCCAAAGCTTGAGAAATTCATATGACCTCAAATTGATTCAGTCTGTCGAGTAGACATGTCCGCAATTTGGAATCGATAAGCCCCACCTGGCCTGGGGAACAACACCACACAAAACAACGCCCCACTAGACTTGCTCACACGCGACATTTCAGGCATTTGAGGGCCTAACAGGCAAATAAATTTAGCTTCGCTATTAGTGGAAACTGCCTGTGTAATTACAGGGTGACAAAAAGTGCTGTCACACTTTTTTTTTGGGGTCGCCTGCAGCCTATACGTTGCATCTTTCTGGTGCCATCTATATGTCAAATGAAAGTGCTAACTTTGCTGCCCACAGTGGCAGAGTTTCATTTCTGTGCAGTTTGTGTACATTAAGTTGTGAGTGGCAGAGTTGAGAGCAGCTGTTATCGCTGAATATGTGAGAGGGTACAAACCCGGACACATATTCAACACATTCAAACAACTAAAACCGCTCGTAATCAACCGGAAAGTCCATAAATCGATACCTAGAGACCAGAGGCACCGAGGAGACACGATCTGGAGACACGATCTGGACGACCAAGGTCTGTGAGAACTCCAAGGTTGAAAAAGATTATACGAGACCGGACGTGCGCGCCGCTTGCGACGGCTTTCCGAGACGTCTGAAGCTGGTTCGATCAGAGAAAGGTGGTGTAATTCCGAGATATCGTCTGTGAAGTATCTTGATGAGTTACTGAATAAAGCTATGAAAGTCAGATTCTGATATTCATCTTATTCTGTGAAATATGGCTCTGTGTGACCGGACTTTTTTGTCACCCTGTATGTATTCCACCAATTATTGAATAAAATGAACTAAATAAACTTTTCCGACTACGGTTTTGACACACGCGTAAAAAAAGCGCCCGATTCCGCCAACGCCTACTGCTCTCCCGTTAATATTCAAAGAAGATTGCTTCAAAATTCGAACGTTTTTCCTCATAGCACTTCCATAGATCCCAAAAAGTTGATCCTCTGTTTTTGTGGTGCAGTGATAAAAAACCAAATATGTTGTTGTTTTTTTTTTGCCATAGGGTAATCTGTTAAATTTATCATAACTTCGGAAAAATTAAAAATTATGATTACTTTTGAAAGTCTAGCTACAGGAAACAGATATGAAGTGCGTTCTATACAGTTCTTATTGATACTTTCAAGCTCCAAAATAAGTCTTAACGACCTTGTATTCGGCTTCTGGCGGCCTTTTAATTCGCCTTCAAAAAAATTGAAAAATTAACAAAAAAATCTCTCTCTATCTTAATTGCACCCTTGGCATTGGCATTGGCACCGGCATATCACCTGCTCTGGATTATTTACTATGTTCAGTACATGGTGCCGCCATGATGCCACGCGCCACGTTCCAAACTCGACAATTTGTGGTTTGCCGAGATTTGTTCAATTTGCATCTCGATTACCTACATTTTCTACATATATCGCAGAATGGTCACTCAAGTATCAAATAGTTATTGGAAAAAAAACTTGCCTGGCTTGGGAATCCAATCCCGACCTTGGTGGTGAGAATCGAACACGCTATCACAAGACCACGCCTAGATGTTATTCTAGTTGAAATTAAAACTGATGATATGATTTTGTAGCAAACCTGCAGGCGCACTCGCCCATCCAGACAGCCAGCCAGCCAGGAAGAAAGCACCTCAATGCACTTTTGGTGCATTCTGTTTTGAGTACTTTTGTGCCCTTTATGTGACTTAAGTCCCTTACAATGTACATATGAATCACTTCTCCACCTTTCAAGTTCATTAATGAGTACACATAGTTCACTCAAGGGAATTGGGCAGTTGATTCTCTTTGTCAGCCAATGTATAATTTTCAAAGCCTCTTCAAGTCTTTAGTCAAATAAAAGGCACAAAAGTGCTCAAAACAGGATTTACAGAGTCACAAAAATTGCATTGAGGTGCTTTCTTCCTGTCTGGTTGGGCGGGTGCGTCTGCAGGTATGCTACAAAATCATATGATCACTTCGAGTTTTAGTTTCATTTAGAACAACATCTAAGCGGAGTCTTGTGGTAGCGTGATCGATTCTCAACATGAAGTTCGGGGTACGATCCCCAAGCCGGGCAAGATTATTCAATAAGTAATTTGATACTCGAGTGACCATCCTGATGCAAAATATGAAGAACATGTTAAGCAATTGAGCAGCAAATTGAACAAATCTCAGCAAAATTTGGAATCCAGCGCGTGGCATCATGGCGGCACCACGAATGACATGAACATAGTAAATAATGAAAAGAAGGTGATATGAACCGATGCCAAGAGTGCAATTGAGATAAAGAGAGAATTTTTTGCTCCTTGCACGATTTTTTAGAAGCTGAATCAAAAGGGGGACACGAGATGTGAATATTGCTCGAGAAGGACCTGCGGAGCGTGATCTGGCGTAAGTGAGATGACCGCGAAATTGGACAACGGCTGCCATGGATCGAGAGAAATTTAGAAATTATGTTCATCGAGTTATGTCATGAGACGGAAAACTATGTGAATCATAATGGCTAAAAATACCGATTTTTGTTTAAAAAACACCTGAGTTTAAGAAAAAAAAATTTTTTTCGGTAAAACTTTCCAGTGGTATTTCGGTGATAATTACAGACATTTTGGTAAATTCTATAAGTTGTTCGGTAAATATTATTGAACCTTTACAGTTTTTCAGGGAAAATCACTAGTATTGAGGTAATAAAGCATGGATCACGACAAATCTGGACGCACTGTTTTTTATACCATAGCGCTCATAGTTGTCGGATCTGGAATTTTTTGACAGTACTTTGTTCGGAAATGTTTCCTCTATTAGGGCTGAAAATTTCATTAAGATTCGCTTTGTTCCAAAAAAGAAACACGTGATGGAAGCCGCGAGACGAAAATTAATTTTGGACACTCAAGCCAAAAACCCGACGCCCGACGTGGTCGGGTTCAAAAATCGCGAAATCGTTAAAAATGGTCCAATCAACCGTGTGCAGCGTTCTCAAACGTTTCCGTGAGATGCATACTATCGATCGGCAGGTTCATACCAAGCGTCATAGTGGAATTACCATGGACCGAGTGAATTTTAGGAATTATGTTCGTCAAGTTATGTCGTGAGACGGAATACTATCACCCTTATTCTTGTTTACGGCGTATCTGTCGTTCGTTCGAACGGATACTTTCCATCGAATTCGAAAAAGGTATTCTTGTTTTCGTTCGAACGCGATACGTTCGATGTTGGTGTTACCAGATGAATTTCTAGATTTCGTAGTCCAGAGATCTGTCAAAATCACGTGCTAATCATGTAAACAACTGTTGATTTTGTAATGTAGTGAAACTTTGACTTGTCGGATCAGCGCACGTAAAGGCCAAAATTAATTGCCATGACCAGACCGGATCAGGTGGAAAGGCAACGTCGGGACCGCTTCAAGTTCCGGCTAGTCGAATTCATCGGCTCCTTAGAAAAGGCATATATGTAGAATGAGTCGGAATGGTGTCCTGGTGAGTAAAGTGCTGGAGTTGGTCGGAAGCGCCGTACGTGACCACGTAGCATCCAGAATCATCACAACAGGGACAACAAGCAGGTCAGGCCCAATACAAAATTTCCATCAGCAGCAGCAGCAGCCGCGACCAGTTGAGATTGGGGCTGTTTCGATTATTCAAAGAGGCGGAGCCGATACCAGTCGGTGGTGAGGGTGCTGCATCTGCGGAGCTGCCCCGACGAAGGAGAGAAGTTTCAGAACTAATTGCAGAACTCCGATAAAAAAATAAATACCTAGTTGAATTAAAAATGATTTTTAGAATCTTACATTTATGTTTTGCAAAATTTCTCATGAAAAATTTAATTATTTTTATCCTTCTTTTGAATCTATCAGTTATATCATACACTGGCAAACATTCTATCAACAATCGGGTCAATTCGATCAAATCTAAGAATTTTGAGCCACACAAAAAGGTACCCTTATGCCAGCCAGTGATAATGAAGGCGCGGTGCTATTTGTGCTGTTGAAAGGATTAAAAAAGCGCATAGGGGAGATGAGGGCATAACGAGCACCTAGGGCATAATGAGCACCCCTTTTTTCTACATAAGTACGTATTCTCTTAAACAAATTTTCATAAGGACTTGTTTCGTATTACCCATAGTATTAATTTTTCACCAAAAAAGAAATATCCTTGTCATCTTTACGGAAATATTAAATAATAACCAGCTAGGTTCTCAAGTGACGAAAATATTTTAATTTTTTAGCACCACCAATAAGCTTTTATGACCTTTAAATCATCTTGATCTGAAATGTACGCACTGCAACATGATCTACACATTGTTTCTCAATTTTTAACATCATAAAATTGTTGATTTTACACTTAATCAATTTTAAAACGCTTTTTTACTTTAATTTGTTCACTAGAAGCGAACAGAGCACTATCAATGAAGGCATAATGAGCATTTTCTGCCAGGGAATCTAGCAGCGAATTCAACTCGATGAAGTCAACTGAATAATAGAGCTACAGCTTGGCTTGTATCGTCTGTCGATTTGGCCAATTGGTAAGGTGTCGGAGAGGTAATCAGTAGACTCGAGTTCGATTCCTGTTCGAGGGGATTTTTTTTTGCACATACCATTCATGATTGATTTTCTTTATTGTTACATTATACGGCTAATAGCATCAAAGCATCATCCGTCAAACAAACCACCAGAAACATAATGTATGAGCATTGAGCATGTGTTAATCCTTTGAATTCTACAAACAGACCTAGATTATTTTGTTATTGCTTTGTTTGATGAATCTACGCCTCACCGTTTAGTGAAATCAGGATCATGAATGATAAATGAAAAAAAAAAAAATAACCTCGACCAGGAATCGAACTCAAGCCTACTGATTACCTCTCCGACATCTAACCAAAAGGCCATATCGCCAGACGATACAAGTTAAGCTGTAGCTCTATTACTCAGTGGACTTCATCGAGTCGAATTTGCTACTAGAATCACCGGCAGAAAACGCTCATTATGCCTTCATTAATGGTGCTCATACTGCCTCGGGGGGTTACTCATTATGCCTCTACAGTGACTGGTTTTCAGCTTTCGGCAAACATTTTTAAAATGCATTTTTAAACGTTTTTGTCTACTTTTTCAAGTTTCATCCAGTTAGGCAATAGACTATTTGAGTGTCTGAACACGAAACAATGATGTAATTCACATATTACAGCTGTTCTCTATTGTTAAATAAGCATTTTCCTTAAGGTGGCCATTATGTCCCCATCTCCTCTAGTTCTGACGAGTTTAATGTATAAATAAAGTTGTGCATTTTGAATCAAATAATTAGTTTTGTATTTCAAACCACACAATTTTGCTTTTTGATACTTGAAATAAAGTATTTTACCTCACAACATATAATTAATTATGAATGAAAACTGTTCTCAACTCCACAAACGGGCCCTGTTCGCAGCATCAGACTCGCGTTTGTCGGCCCATAGAGGAAAAACGTTCGAACGAAAACGGGAATGCAAAGTTTTGTTCCAACGAACGATGTTCGAAAGATCGAACTGTTCTCATTCGAAAACAAGAATACAAAATTGCATAACTTCCGAACGAATGTCATTCGATCGAAAACAAGATTAAGGGTGTATGTAAATAAAATAATAAAATAAATAAAAATAATTGTGGAATTAAGAATCGGAAACTGCATTTGAAGGTGTTGAGAACGATCAAGGCAAACACAGTGTAGTCGGACTACGACATCGCCGAAATTCAATGCCGACCAGAGCACCGTCAGAAGGATTCGTCTGCGCGAAGGAATACGACCTTATCGGACCAGTAAGCAACCAAACCGGACATTGAAGCTGAATTTACTTAGGAGGAAGTTAGGAATTAAAACAACAAGGTTCTAACGAAGTAAGACGAATGCATCCTCATGAATGACGAAACGTACGTGAAGATGGATTTTGGGCAGCTTCCTGGCCAAAAATTTTATAAAGCCACTGCAGTGTTGCACTGCACTGGTCGAAGTGATGTCCCCGGCAAGTTCGAATTCGTTTTTGCTGATAAGTTTGCAAAAAAGTGTTTGATCTGGCAAGGTATTTGCAGCTGCGGACGAAAACCCCGGTTTTTGTGAAAAACAAGACCATGGACTCCGAAATGTACCAAAAGGAGTGCCTGAAAAACGTTTTTTTTTTTGTACATTAGATCTCACAAAGGACCAGTAAAATTTTCGCCAGATTTGGCAAACTGCCACTACAGCAAAGAGGTACTACATTGGTATCGAGCCAACGAGTGGATTTTGTCGAAAAGGGCATCAACCCCCCCAACTGCCCTCAATTCCGCCCTATCGAAAAAGAATGAAGATGAAGAAGAATGGTAGAACGACTCGGGATGCAACAGAGATGAAGAGATTGTGGAACAAAATGGCCGCTGAGATCAGCGAATAGGGTGTGCAAACTATGATGAGTGGTACTCGACGAAAAGTTCAAAATTTCATCAAAAAAACATTCAACAAAAAACATTTTTTTATTATTTTCCTTTAAAGTGCAATACAAATCCTACATTTTGAGTACAAAACATTTTTATTTCGTTTACATAGCTCCAAGATAGACCCTTTTTAATGCGTCCAGGTTTAACGTGATCCATGCTTTACAACCACACGCTTAAGAAAAATTAACAAAACGGATCTAAATCATCCATCAAATCGGATTTAAATCATTCACGCATGATTTATGTGGAAGTGAAGACGTTAATACCAGATCTTCCTTCATACACTGTGCTTACTACAAGACACACGTAGAATCGATATTTTGTAGTTAAATCTAAGTTTACGTGAAAATCCCGTTCAAATAATTTTTAAATTATTCTGCGTGTAGGCAATTCAATGAAGGCTAAATTTCATTTTTTTTTGTAGTTAAAATTTAATGAGTATTGTAAACAAAATTAGGCTCTTAATTTAAGCAGCATAATTAATTTTTATTGTTTTTCGGCTTTAGTCAACCCCCTGGCAACTTGACGTTTCCCATACAAATCGCGTGTGCCAGTTTTTTCTGGTTCTCTGGTTCTGTCAAATCGAAAATCGAGCTAATTAACATGTCGGAAGGACGCATCTTGAAATATGTTTTCTGTAACTGATTCAATAACTAAAAAATGTTTTGAATTTGGAACTTTTTGCTATGTTTTATGTGAAGTGAATCTGTTTTCAAAAGTTTAGTCCAAGAAAACAAGTAGAGCGTTAATTTGTGTGTCCTACATAAGGTATAAAAGTTCTGGACTACTTCAAATAATTTACTGGTATCCGGCAGTTCTTGGGACAAGTTTACCTTCCATTGAAACTGTTGAAGACACTCAAGCACAATAAATGTAAAATACAACATTACCGCATCAATCATTAAGTGATTGCCATAAGCTGCGATGCATATGAAAATTTTAAAATGACAAAACAATCACATTATAGCAGAGCTATTCCCATTTTATAGAAAAACTGTTCCTACACAATATATAAATCGGTAGAATATTGAATAAGATTAACAATTTCGGTTAAAACTTTTTTTTATTCATTCGAAAGTTATGAATTCGCCTGATTCGTACCACATTTAATAGTGTGCCCTTTTCATATGCATGACTCGAAAAGTATGTAAACGAGCGGCACACACGCGACATCTGCGATTTTGAAACAGACACACGAAACTCGACCAAACTGTCAAGTTGCCAGGGGGTTGGCTTTAGTACATTAAGGACCGCGATGTTGTTTTTTTTTGGACCGCGAAGAAATTCAGCATTTTTAGTATGTATGAGCCACCAAAAGGGTTGTGTTTAATTTTGTAGAGTTTCATTATTAATTTTAAATCATTTGAGTTTTTTCCGAACGGCCTTAGCGATTGACAAACTAGCAATATTATGAAGGTGTTTTGTATCCTTTATGATCAAGAAAATTCGTTAAAACAGTCAAAATGGAGACTGATCAATGTTACCCCAAAGCAACAAATTCTAAACAAAGACGAAATCGGTTTTTTAATCAAACTTAAAGTAGTCTAACAAATTTCTGCAACAATTTATGACGTTTATAGGAGTCCAGAACTGATTTAAAAAATATGAAACATGCCACATTCCCCTTAACAGAAAAAAATAATCGAAAAATATTGAAAAAAGTGATCAATCTTACCCAGTATTACGGTACAGATAAAACTATTTTGGCCAGAACGTGATGTTTTTGTTTATTATGTGGAAAATAACATTGGCGGCTTTATCATTAGATTGCATTCTCATAACGCTACTTGGCTCCATATGCGCCTGTTTCGCACAAAAGAAAATAATACCAATAAAAGGTTGTTCACTATTACAATTGAAATAAAACTTATTCTTGAAAAAGAATTTTAAAAAAGAACATCGGATCACCTGCGTTTTCTACGGCTCTGGTGCCAAATTTATACTTTACCTCAAACCATTAACTGAGATTAAAGAGAAAAAAAAATCGGTACCTATTTTAATAGAACAACCAACGGTCATAAGGTAAGTGGGTAAGTAGATAAGCATGCAATCAAATGCAGATTTTTCAGCCAAACTTCCCGCTCGACTGCGTTCATTTGAGTTGAACCGAAAACAAACAAAATTGTAAATCTCTTCCAAAATCGTTCATCAAGAATCGTTTGAATTACAGTTGAACGAACTTATTTATTATTATAGGTTTCGGAGGTTTATCATCCCGAAACAATTAGCTTATTCAGCCTTATTCAGCGTATTTTGTTATTGTTTTTTTTTTTGGGTTTGCGAATGTTCTCTGAGATAGGAAGTCGTTTGTATGATTCACCTTAAATTTAGGAAGTTTTTTTTTTCAATTTTCACTCGCTTAAGTTTGTCATGGAAACCAAGTTTAACTAGATATCGCAAAATACTTCATCATCTTTGGTTGCTGTTTTATATCCAGCTATCTTAATCTTTGCTGCCACAAAACCAATCTAGCTAGGGCACTGTAACTTTCCCTTACTTGATACGCGCCGACTTGCTCAGTCGGTGAGCGACTGTTATTGCAAAAGCACGTACCTAAAGTAACTGTTGCGAGTACACAACAAACTACTCTACAGGGAACTGGTAGCCAGTAGGTACTCAGCATTGAAAATAAATGTTTTGAAGAAAGGGAACACCGTTAAGTTTTGAAGGACTGTTTCTGTGAGATAAGCGAAATGGCAGCCGATAAACCTGCAGGTAAGCGTAAGCTGTTCAAAGTTTAAACCATAAGATTAACTTTAATCGAATTTTGATCTGTCGCCCATGTTTTTGCTTCGACTGCACAGCAACGAACTACATAGCTACATTGCTAAATGATGCGGCAACTATCCCGATCGACGCAGATGTAAACACGTACGAGATTCACCACCCGCCCTGGTTTGACGAGAACAAGTTCAAGAGGTGAGTTGCGCTCAGAGTGATCTGCTGCTGATGATGATTTTTTATCACCTCAACCCTGCTTTTAACAATTTAATTCAACTCTTCCCCACCCACTCGTTGAAAAAAAAACAGGGGGCAAAAGTTTTACCACGCAAATCTGACCGGTGCCATCAATGGGGCGCTAACCGGCCTGATATCGATTCTGGCGATTCCTTCCATTTTGGATGTGCTCATTTTTACCGGACAATCCTCGACCCCGGTGACGGCCTTCAAGCGATACGTGCTCACGATTCTGCATACCCTGAATTGGTACAGCCATGATCTGAAACCGGGAACAGAGTAAGTGTTGCATGATAATTTTTTAATTGCTTCTTGTATAAAAGGGCTATTCACACTATATTGGCCTCCAGAAGAAATTATTTATCTGTATGATACATATAATACCATGAACCTTGAACTGTTAAAAAGCAAGACGACACGATTTTATGGAGCTATCCTAAGGTTGCCATCCGTCCCGCTTTTTTGTTGAATGTCCCGCTGTCCCGATTTTTCCTCAAAATGTCCCGCTCTTTTTCATGGAATTTAGGTATGAAGAATTTCTTCTACATATTTCCAAATTTTCTCACTTGATTATAGAAATTTATTTCTGAATACCAAACTTTAATAGCTTTAACCCATTTCAGGGTTCTGGTTCCCTTTTATCAAGTCTAAATTGTATTTCTGTTTTCATGTCTTGCACTATGTATCTGGATTAGGATTCTTGATTTTCAGTTCGCATCATCATTAGAAAATAAAATTGAAAATTTTCGTAATTTTTGTAACTCATATGCATTACAATATTTTTTTTCCGAATATGAAAAACAAAACACAATATTAAAGCTATGATCATCTGGACTCCAGGCAATTACAAACGCTTGTTTTTTTTTTAAAACTATTCGTTTGATCAAAAAACGTGAGTATTCTAGTTGCATGCAGAGCATTCTACTTATACTTCTGATACATTTGATCCAAAAACATTTAAGAAAAAGCAACAATTCATAAGTTTTCAAGTCGACAAAGAAAGATTTCCGAGGTGATTGTGCAAAAATGTTTTTACTATATCTTTTTTCATTGTAAATTTCTCAAATACACGTAATTCAGACATCTTAAAAATAGGCAAGGTAGTCCTTGTCATTACAAACACAACGCTGCCAAAATTTTGTTTATCTAAACTCTAGGAATGTAGTTATAGCCGGAATGAAGTGCCCGGACTCTAAATGATCATAGCTTTAGAAATCATCCTGAGTTTTTGTTTCATATTCAGATCCGAAGTTCTTAAACTTAATTCTTTTACAGAATCCAAAACTTCAACTTCAAAATAGCGATCCAGAATTGAAATGTTTTAGTAAAATTCATCATTCGAAATACATTTTTTTATTCAGATTTAAAATATAAAAATGAAATAATGAATGCAAATTGAAGCCCAAGCCATCAACTATGAAATACTAGATTGATGATTGAGGGCTCTGAAACAAGTTTCAATTTATGGCTCGTATCTAAATATTGATCTGAAATCTGAATTCCAAATTCGTTTTATTTACATTTCAGAAATCATATTGAAACTGATCCAAAATTCGATTTTATAATTAGAAAACTTGATAATGTTTACTAATTCAAGAGCTCAATCTGAATTTTGAATATTAATGTTGATCTCTGAACCTGATCAGACCAGGTTCAGAATTCAGATACAGAATTAACATTCAAAATTCAGATTACAAATTGCAAGAGATCGCATACGGATAATTTTGATTGTTATTTAAATTTTAAAATTTCAAATTTGTCAACAAGTTCAATAAGTTTTTATTTTAGAAAAAAAAAAAACAACATCCACAGGATTTTATTTAACGAATGCATTAGCGGATAAAGAAACATGTATCTAATATCCCGTAAAAAATATATTACCTAACATAATTATTGCAGTTTTATCAAGAGGCAAATTTCAAACTAAAACTTGAATTTGGATCGAGATTGCAAGTAGAGGAAGATTATTTTATTTGGACTTAAGTAAGATTTATTTTAACTACCTAATAATTTTTTTTTAGGTTTTCAATTTTTTTTACAAATTACCAAACAAACAAATTTTCCTTCAAATTACACAAAGGTTTTTTACACGGTTTCATGTACAACTCGAAATATTTTTTTCTCAAATAAAATAACATATGGCATATGGTAAAAAATCAGGTAAATAGAAGTCATGTAAGAAAAACTGAGTGGAGTGTACTTTTTATGAACAACTTTGGATAATGGTATACGTAAATATACGTTTGCTATACAATCAAGCTTAGCTTTCTAAGAGTTTCTAAATTGTCCCGCTTTTTTCTGCTGTGTCCCGCTTTTTTTTCGTGAAATGTACCGCTTTTTTCTGAAAGTACCTGGCAGGCCTAAGCTATCCTTGTATGTTTATTTTCGTAACGACCTCATATGTTTGTAAACTTAAGTGAGACTGCTATAACTCGAATAATGCGAGCATGCAGTGAGTCGAGTGTAAACCGCAAAGAAATCCAACATCAGCTGTCCTACAGCTAGAAAAGTGTATAAAAAAAGTAAAAATATCTGGAAAATAGATTGACTGTGGTTTCAGACGCCATAAGACCTTATCAACGGAGATATGATGCATTTTTACCCTCAATCCTTCTATACTTTTCAAATGCAGAGCTCGCTCGTTAATCGGACGCTGTTGGGGCCGAAGGGTGCCTACGACTACCAAAAACGTCCGATTACCGAGCAAGTACTGCTATTTACAAAAAAGCATTTTTGGATATAATAATTTTAAATAAAATGAGCACTATCCTTCATTTCCCAACAATCATGCCAAATTTGGGAACATTTTTATAGATTCATTTTTATGCACTATGATGAGTTATCGGCAGCTGGTGCATCATGCAACACTTTTTAACTTAAACTACTTATAAAAATTATTGTCCACAAGTAATCGTACCGCTTGTACATCAATAGTTTTAAGGTTGATGGGACATCAAATTGACGTAGTCAGAAAAATTATTGATTTTACCAGTTATTTATAAATTTACAAAAGCATGCCGTACTAAGAAAAAGGGGTAAGTTGCAACAAACTTTGTTTTTATTGAAAAATCAAATGAAAACCTTTGAAAATATATAGTTTCGATATATTTGTAATGTCTCAACACATAAAGCACCAATTGCATTAATGTTTGGTTTTGTTCGAATTAAATTTACATTTTTCTATCAAAAAATGTTTTAAAGGAGAAGCATAAGGGTGCTGCATACATTTAGGGGTAAAAAATATTATTGGCTGGAATCAGAAATAATGTTTGGATGGATAAAACTTTGCAATTAACAAACGCGTGATGCAAAACAATCATATTCCAGCATATAGAAATGAGATTTAAAAGGTGAACATTTGATTTGCGTATTGATGCATTTTAGCCTAGACTGGTAACTGACTTATAAAAATATTTGTTTAAATAAATTTGGTGTCCGTCCGAAAAATATTTTTACACCAACAGTGTTGGTATAGGGTAATGACAGCAATTCAAAGTTTGTAGGTGATATCATTAAGCCAATCCGTCATACTGGGTAAAGTTTTTTACAGCATCGAAAATTGTATACAATTGTACATCTGTACACATGAAAATTAAAACCTTAAAAACATTATCTCACGATGTGAGAAACTATGTCATCATTATTTAGTTATGTCATTAAATGATAACTTTATTACATTCCTTACATTGAAATAAAATTTGAATAGGAATTGTGTAACAAATATTGCAACTAACTCTGCATGTCCCGTTAGACGGAATGTAGAAGTTATCTTCACTCATCAAACACTTAAGTCCATCGCAATAGAAACGAGCATCACTTAAGAAATTATTTACGCTTTCACTCAAAAACGTTCGTCAACTTTTGATAAGCAACTGAATCAAGCTATGATAGGAAGTAAACGGATCTTTTTTAACTTTTTACACACGGTCGGTTTTTTTAATCTAAATTTGATTTTAGTTTTACTATATTGAAAATACAGTTAAAAAATTTCACATATTAGAAAGAAGTGCCGCATTAATCCTTAGAGAAGGCCAAGGCAATTTTTCTTTAGAGATCCTTTTCTAACAGGAACAGAACCAAGACCAACCTTTAATTTCTTGGACATGGAAACTGTGTACGATTTTCGAATTAGATAGTTACAATTTACAAGAAACATTTTACCATTTAGAAACAGAATTTTGTGACATGAATTGTTTACTTCAAAATTAATTCAAAAATTTAATTCTAGTTGTGGTATGGTATGGTAAAGTATGGTGTATGGTATTTTTCATAAAGAAAAAATCATATGAAAATATTCGAAATACAGGAAAACCACATATAATACCTAGTTATCAAAATTCAGATTTTGAAGCACAAAATCATAGCTTAAGATCGAAATTTGAATTTAAAATTGAAATTCTGAATGAGATTTTCCAAACCGTCAAACGGGGCATCATGAAAAAGCGGAGTTAGATGCATCATTTGAATACCACAGCACTAATATTCAATTTTAATTTTGATATAAGGCTGGAACAAATATCAATTTCTTCTTTTGGCGTCTTGAATCCGAATCAATCGCTAGATTTTGTTTATCAGCTCTTGTTCTTGTGATACGTTGTATGAAAATTTTAAAATTGATCGATTTTTAGTGAAATCGATCATTGATAACTGATAAACATGAAAAAAAAACTGATTATGAATCTATTTATTATCCTCCAATTCCATCAAGGATTAATATTTTACCTAGATATTCCAGTTTCAGGGATACAACGCTTAAGAAAAAAAAACATTTCCACATATTTTGGAAATTTGTATAGATAACATTACAAATATATTTGACATCACTTAAGAAAGTCTTTGAGTACATTGTTGAAGATTACAGAACGATTTAAATGCTTTAAAAAATATCTTAGATCAGGGCCGTAGGAAGAACCGACCCAGGGGGGGGGGGGGGGGGGTGGGAAGGGGGGTTGGCGAATGATTTTTACCTAAGATTTTTTGCCCAATAACGTACGAATAAAACAAATCAAATTATATTTGCTACTTATATGATTACTCGTTTTTAAGTGCTCATTCAACGTTTTTTTTATTAAATCGTAACTTTAGAAAAGTGGTCCTTGGCCTAAAGGGTGAGCTAAATTTTATTTTATGAAACCTTTAGAAACAAAACGTGGAGTTTTCTTTCATCGATAGTTAAAATTTTTGAATTTATTTAAGAGTCTTATTATTAAATCATTTTATTTGAGTGGGCTTGTGATATAGCTCAGTTGGCAAGTCTGTTGTCTCCTGAGCCGATGTCCACGAGTTCGAGCCCAAGAGCAAACATCGGACACAGTTGTACCGGATAAGTTTTTCAATAACGATCCGCCAACTGTAACGTTGATAAAGTCGCAAATGCCATAAAGATGGTAAAACGACTATAATCGAAACAACAAAACCAAAAAAAATTATTTGAGCATAAATTAATTTGTTTTTAGGCTTGCCTTCTAAAAAAACTTATTCTATGCTCAAATCAAACCAAGCCAATCTTCCAAACTCTTGCAAATTCCAAGATTTTAACCTTTAAAGAAAATAAATAAAAAATTCCAAAAAAAACAGTAAAGGATAAAAAATTTTCAGATCAAATTTGCTTGAAGCAAACTTGAACTAAATTTATGATTTTAACTTTAAATTTAGCTCTAAAAACTGCAATATCAATAATGTTATACAATACACCGATAAAATATAAAATTTTGAGCAGATTTTTTAGGTGAAGAACAGGTTTTTTAACAGGAAATATTTTTCATGAAGAATCAATTCCATAACAAAAATCCTGTGGATGAGTTTTTCAAAATATAATTTGGGATATTTTGCATAAAACAAAACATATAAAATTAACCAAAATTCTTCTTTGTATCTGTGATTATCAGCTTAATTGTGTGTACAAACTAGTTCTGAATAAAAAATTTAAATCTAATAATTGACAAGCAAATTTTTTAGTTCATGTTCTCTTGAATTCCTCTACAATTTTATGTTGATTGGAAAACCCATTAACAAGTTGAATGTTTTCCTGAATTTTAAATCTGAATTCTGAAGCTGAATTCAAAAATTGAAATTTCAATCTGTTTCTGAATTTCTATACAATTTCTGAAATGTACAATAAGTACGATTTCCGAATCTTAATTCCAGATCAGAATTTTATGAGCCAAGTTTTTGAGCCATCATTCATGAATCTATTATTTAAATTCAGTATCGCTGGTTTAATCTTAATTCATTTTTCAATTGTTTATTTTAAATCTGTGTTGTGAACTTAATTGAAAAGTGAATTTTAAATGATGAATCTGAATCTGAGTTTTCAATTCTGGATCATCACTTAGAAGCTTAATGTGTTTAAAATTTGTGTTAGAATAAAGTTTGAGAACTTCGAATTTGAATATAAAACCAAATTCTTCTTTTTTCATATTCGGAAAACTATTATCAAAATATTGAAAATGCAAATGATTTTCCGAACACATGATTCAAATTTGATATGAAACGCAAAACTGAATTTTAACCAGGATTTCAAAGCAGTAAATATTTAATTTCTAATTTTTAATGATTATTCGAACTAAAAATCAAGAATCCTAAACTTCAGAATCAGAATCAGAAATACGAAAATATGTAAAAATACACCAGAACCTCTAAAATAGGTTTAATTTAAAGATTAATATTCAGACCTGAATTTCTATGGTAAGGTTGCCAGATTGCTTGATAAATAGTATAAATATTCCCGGATATTTAATATAAAATGTTGGAGAAATTCGGTCACCCGGTTGCCCGGATTTCATAGGAAAAGCCCGTATTTTGCCAGGTCTGTTCTTATTTTCATTTTTAAATCAAACTTTAAAAAACAAATTGTGTTGAAAATTCTTTCTTACTTATGTGTCCGACATTCCTGAAGCAAGTTTTAAAAAAAATAATCATGAAAGGTTTTTTCAAGTTTTTCTTGATTTTTGATGAGCAATTCCTAGGTTCCTATCCAAATTGGCCGGTATTACCTGGATTTCGGTCGACAATTTTGAAATCAAATACCCGGTTTTTCTATGTTTTTTATGTAAAACAGCCCGAATTTTTCAGGCCCGGATACGTGCTGAAAAAATTCTGACAACCTTATTCTAAGAACAAGTGGGAAAATTTTGGAAAACTGTAACAGAATTTGGAACTTGGAATGGTTTTTTGAGGTTTTGGCATTAGTTTTCAGTCTACATTGTTACTCTTGAATATCTTTGCTCTTTGATCATAATTTGATGATGGATTTGAAATTTTGAGTGTACAGTAGAAAACCTCGCTTGCTTTTTTGGACCCTCATGGGGGGGGGGGGGGGTTAAAACAAACCCAACCCCCCCCCCTCCCGTTCCTACGGCCATGTCTTAGATCTAATTTGGTTTAAAAATTCTTAAACTTTTCTTCAAAATTTCTCTTTTTGCAGAATTAAAAAAAAAACAAACAATGGGAAACTTCTATAACTTTTTCCCTTGAAATCAAAATACCTCGCGGTCGTCGGGAAAGTTTATCTAAATTTTTCAATATTCAAATCTTTGTGATAATCTACAGCTTTGCCAAAAAAGTGCATAAATTGATTTCATGAATTATTACCTATTTTCACAAAGTTATCTTGAAAGCAAGAGCTGTTAGAAAAAAAAATTGCATATTTGGAATCAGCGACCCCAAATTAGTTAAAATCCACTGTAAAGTTCTTAGCACCTCGGAGAAATATTAGATTTTGTTATCTTGTGTTCTATTAGTAATCTCAAGCAGAAAATCAAGCTTCAAAATACGAATCTGAAAACTGTATCTGAAAGTAGACTTAAGATATGAACCATTAGACTGAGTCGATTTGGGGTCATTTTGGAATTTTTCAAACTCTGAAGTCATAAAAGCTTTGTTTTGGTTCAAAACGCATCCATAATTTTTTGCAGAAGTTTTAAGTAACGTTTACATGAATAGATTTTAACTTTGAGGTTGGTTCTGGAAAATTGAATATATTTTATTTTGAAAAAATCAACATCATTTTGTTTCTTCTGTGGATGTCAATTTAGAAATTCTTTTAACACGTTCGTCGCCACGGCACCCATATTTGGGTGACGGGTGTATTTCCTGGGGGCCCCGCCACATCAAAAAGCATGTGACGCTCTCTTACTTGAGTTTAACGCTCAGCTTCGCCACAGGTTTCAAATATGGGAGTTCTCCCTCTTTGCTTTCTCTCTCTGAAAATTTCTTTGGGCCCGGCTAGTAAAACTACCAAAATGAGCGTGGCGACGAACGTGTTAAGGGAAATTTTCGCTGAATAACTATTTCGAAGACCGTAATGACTTTATAATGAGAAAAAAAAATTTCTGAGCTGTTGAATAGGCCATTTCTTTTGGCGTAAAAATTCAATCAATTCAACTGACATCACTGCTTGTGCCTGTCGAAATATTCCAGACATACCCCTATTAACCAGCTAATAACCTGTTTGTTCAATAAGTTTCGAAGTTCTGGTCTTCGACAAAGTTTTTCAGTGGAAAATTTCCTTTGAAAAACCAGGCCAGACTCGGTTCTACAGAAGAAACAAAAATGATGTTGATTTTTCAAAACAAAAAAATCAATTTTCCCATAACATTAAGTTTAAATTTACTCATGTAAACGTTACTTAAAAATTCTTCATTAAATCATGAATGAGTTTTGATCCAAAACGAAGCTTTTAAGATCCCTGGGTTTGAGAAATTCAAAAATGACCCCGTATTTACTTTTTAGTTAAATGTACCATTTCATTTGGTTAAATTTTCATTTGATTTCCAAATCTAAGCTTCCACAACATTTTCCCCCGCTTAAGCTCATGGAAATCGTTGGCCTACGTGCGGCGAATCCACGCCTCCAGTGGGAAGGCAGCCAACCGCAAGGATCCCAAAATGATGGTCTCCCAGAAGGACATGGCTATTACTCAGTTCGGCTTTTTGGGCTTCGTGATATTGAACCCCCAAAAGCTGGGCATCCAGTACGTTCGAGAAGACTTCGAGGGTTTCATCCACTTCTGGCGCACCATCGGATACATGTTGGGTATTGAGGATCGGTATGTATTTGTTTTTTAAATTCATTTTATAAAAACGTTAATCATCTCCCTTTTTTTTACAGATTCAATTTGTGCACCGATAATCTGGAAACAACCAGGCAACAAATGCAGCTGGTAAACGATCAACTTTTGCGTCCGGCTTTGCAGTCGCCCAGTTCGGATTTCGTCTTCATGACCAAAACCATGATCGATGGACTGTGGGCATTCAGCAACTTCCTTGAGTATGACGCCTACATGTTTCTGACCCGGCGGATTTGCAACGTCCCCGGCCACTATTATTGGGATTCGGACGAGCGAGACGGAAGTCCAGCGGTGTACAAACAGCTCGGATGGCACAGCCGCTTCATGTTGGCATTCCTGATGACGGTCAACGAGGTACTGCTCTTCATTGCCCCCTTCAGATGGTGGTTCAATCTGCAAACTGTGATCAACACCAAGATCGTCAATCGATACTTCCCGGTGCTGGCGATGATAAAGTATGGCATCAAAAATGCTTACGTTAGGGTGTTTTACTAGGTTGGAAAAGGTTCTTAACACATCAAGGACCACAAAATTCGGTACTTTATATCTCAGAAACCACTGAACCAAATTTTACAAACTAAGTATGAGTTACTGTTTAAATTTTTCGAATGTGTTGAGAAAATCGTGATGAAAACTAGAACAGCCAAATAAACAATTTTTTCAAAAAAAATTAAACACATTTAATTTTTGGAAGCATAGAAAAAAATTATTAGGTTTTGTAAATATATTTGTTTCAAAAAAATGAATCTTTCCAAAATTTTGTGTGGAGGTCGATGATTTTTTTTGTATAATTTTAATGCATCATGTACAACATTCTTGAAGAAAAATCTTTAAAAAATACTCGGCTATAATTAGCTTAGATCTCTCATCAAATTAATAAATCTATGATATTAAAACCTTTTTTATTCCGTGGTAAAAAAACACGAATATTCGAATTCCATATTTTACTAAATTTGTTATGGGAAAGTTGGGTATCATGGGTCACTTTATTTCTTCGCGTTATAACTTTTTTATTATTGCAGATAAAATGAAAAAGATAAATGGTATGATTTTGTACATTTCTTAAGTATCATTAGGCAATTTTATTTATTTTAATAAACTTATTCCCCCAAGTTCTTGTTGATTTAAAAAAAAGATTTCTTTTTATTTTGAAAAATAGTCTGAATTGTAGACCAAATCCAAAATGACCAAACAACATGCAAAGTTCAGAAGTTGACCTAAAACTGTAATTTCATAATTCATTAAGTTATTTTAGAGCAATTTCAGACAAGGAGTGATGGTGAGTTATTTATGGTCCAACAAATTCAACAACCTCCTGTCGTAACCCTCGATGTCGATTTCGAGGAAATTTCACTTGAACCTATCACAAACTTTACACAAAACAATTACATAAAAAACCTAACGTCCTTCCATCCCAAATTTAATCAACAGAATGATCTTCTTTTCTTTTTTTTCCTTTTCATGTTAGCAGGGATGCCAACTGTTTTTCAGAAATGTCTAGAAGATTTAAAAAAAAATCTGGAAAAGTCTGGATGGCGAACTTTCTAGGTGACGACCTTTTTTTTTTGGTCGCCAGATCGCAATATTGCAGTATTGCGTCTAGGGAATAACACTTATTACTTCATAACAATCAATCATACATTCTATACACTATCAATGCCTGAGATTAATGTGTTGATATCGACGATACTACGTTTTATGCGATACTTCCTGTTTCACTATCATCTTCAGGACGTTCCTCACTCTTCAATTACTAATTCAAATCATTTCCTGCCATTTTGCAACGAAAATTTTGAATTTTCATGTCGAAACTCAAAAGTCTGGAAATGTCTGGAAGAAATGACAAAAGTCTGGAAGTTTGGAAACCTAAAAAAAAGTCTGGCAAAATTCCAAAAAGTCTGGAAGATTCCAGAAAAATCTGGAAGGTTGGCAACGCTGCATGTTAGTGTTTCGTGTTACGCTTGCACGCTAACGATTTTTCACTCATTTTTGGACTAAAAATAAATTATTTTCTCAAAGCTTTTAACTTAATTTTTGGATAAACAAGGTACAAGCAAGGAATGTTCTATTTTTATCCTTTTTGATACTTACTTCATTGTAAAACGATTTATTTTATCTATTCGCTCAATTCTATTCACTACACCTCCCAAGCAACCAAAAGTCACATATTTACTTAAACGAAGGCCTTGAAAGTTAAATATTTGCTGGCAAAGAGAATCAACTGCTCAATTTCCATGAGTGAACTTTATGTGCTCATTAATGAACTTGAAAGTTGCAAAAGTGATTTATATGTTTATCCTCAATTCCCATAAGTGAACTATATGTACTTATTAACGAACTTATACGTTGGAACAGTGATTTATATCTACACACACACAGTTAGAAAAATCCACGTAGATTTACATGCAACAACATGGGTAGAAAGGAATCGGCTATTTACGTGCGAAGAAACATCATATTTCATGTAAATTTTCATGAGCATTCTATGCTGTTGTTTACTGTAGGTTTACATTATTTTGATTTTTTTTTTGTCAGGGAATATTTTACTTATTGAAAAAAAAATGGATTTTTACAGAGGAGAAGATTTATTTCACGTATTAAAACTCACTATTTGAAGATGAACACTTGAACCGAACACTTTGAAGTAGGTATCAAATAATTATAATTATTTATACGTTTTCTTTCACTCGATTCTCCCGACGACGGAGGCAAAGTCTGGGGCGATGATTTCACATTCAGCTCCATCGCAGCATACACCATCGATTTCCTGCCAAAGAAAGTAGTTAGTTTGAAAATATGGTATTGTTTAATATTTCTTACCTCTGTTTGTCTCAAATTAGCGCACACGACCAGATTGAACAAGAAATTGATGAAGTTCGCCTGCGAATCGGCAAACTGACGTTGACGCTGGATTTCGCATGCGGTGACATGTTATGTTCCTTTAAAGGCTAAGATGCTTTTTTTCATATACTGTTTTTCATATTATTTGTGGCGATGATGTGAAAACGTGCATTGTAAGATTACATTTTTCTTTCTGTGTAAGTTTGTTGAGATTCGTCTCAACGAAGTAATCGATGAGATGAATAACAACTCACGCACGTTGATGTTATCATTAACAAACAAATTATTGTAACAATGGTTCCCTATGAATCTCTAGGGAACAGACTAATATAAATAGAACGCAAAGTTAAAAATAAAGTCATTCCAGTTTTAACCTTCAAACAGTTAGTTTGTTCTCTTCTTTCCACTCCGAAAGTGCTCCCTGCTGATGGCTTACAACAGGCTATGGGCCCATCACTAGTGGAAAGCAGGAGAAGAGTGGAATCATTGGAAGTAGAACCGTGTGAGGTAGTCGGACCAGGAGCCTTGTAGAACTTGGAATACTTTATTTCTCTAATTTCGCTACCTTTTATACTAAACCATTTCCATGGTTACATATTAATTACAGTACCGTTCATAATTGTATAGAAATTGGAAGCAAGCGCACTGTCACTTCGACTTTGAACCTCCATAACTTTTTACTCTGATGATATTTTTTGATCAAATTTTTTGCATTAGATAGATCAATTATCACACTGTTATAATTGAGCTTATTGGAGTTTGTGTGGCCTGAGAAACAGTAATTCTACGAAAATCGGACTTTTTGGACTTTTCTCATTCAAACTGCAATATCTCTGAAACTACGCTACATTTTTTATTGAAATTTTGCACAGTGATTGTTGAGATATGAAGCTAGCATGTCTGAAGTTTTCGAAAAGTTCTATTGATGAGATAAAAAGTTACGCGAGGTGCAATATTTCAGGCATGAACCTTGAAATGCGATTTCTATAGAATTTTGGAAAAATCAGAAAAAAGTTATGGAGGTTCAAAGTCGAAGTGACAGTGCGCTTGCTTCCAATTTCTATACAATTATGAACGGTACTGTATGTGTATGTTGTTATTTGTCCCATCGATTGCTTCGATTGGACAAATCTCAACACTCCTCCGCAACAAACACATTCGCAGTCGTTGAACTGCCTCCAGCGGTTCCTCCTGAAGATGGGGATTCTTCTCTTCAACGCACACACGCTGGTCGTCGTGCCAGATCCCAGTGGAGGTCCTCGAACTGGAGCTATGGAAGGTCATCGAGTTGCAACAGGGGCAAAAGCGTCTTCCGGTGTGTGCGTTGAAGAGAAGAAGCCCCATCTTCAACGACTGCGAATGTCTATGTTGAGGAGGAGTGTTGAAATTTGTCCAATCGAAGCAATCGATGGGACAAATCAGCGTAACTACAGCTACGGGTGGTTGCATATTGAGGAAAAGTTGGCAAGGGGTACCAAAAGTTTCTCATTGGTGGGGGGTGGAGACGGAGCGCTTTTTGACAGCGAATTGTTCGGCTACCATGCCTACGATTACGATTGCCTGTCACAAGATGGACGATTCCGTGTATTGGTATAAGAACACACCCGCAGTTGAACACGCCTTGGGACAAATAACAACATACACATAATTAATAAACAAGTGTTATATGTAACCATGGAAATGATTTAGTATAAAAGGAAGCGAAATTAGTTAAATAAAGTATGTACGTAGGGAAGAATGACCCTGGCAGTTAAACTCCCTTGAAAAAAAAAATAAATAAATAAAGAATTCCAAGTTCTACCACCAACCAGTACAAGTCTCTCCTTTCCACTGCCCAAAGTCCTGTAAAACAGGTTGTGGGCCCAACACTAGTGGAAAGGAGGAGTGGAATCATCAGTGGAAGCAGAACCAGCCAAGAAGTCAATGGAAGGGCGAGCCAACGCGGAATCCATAAGGAGGTCATCGAGCCAGGTTTGGAGGTTGTCGGACCAATAGTCTGGTAGGTCGTCGGACCGGGAAGCCAGCTGGAGGTCGACAAGCCAAGAGACACAGAAGGGAGGTCGTCAGACAGGTGCCAAGGGAGGTCGTTGGGCCGAATCCATTGCGAGCTGACCGGAATCTATTGAATGATCGGCGAGCCGGGACCCAGAGGAGGGTCGTCGTGCCATTGGTGAGGCGTCGGATCAATAGGAGAGCGTCGAGCCGGAACCAAACAAGATCTTGTCTGCCCAGTCGGGCCGGAGCCACTGGGAAGTCGTTAGACCGGTGCCATGGAAGATCGTAGGGCTGGGACCACGAATGCGGTGGTCGGGCCAGACCCACTGGTAGGTCGTCGAACCGGAAGCCATGGGAGGTTGGCGGACAAGAACCGTGGAAGGTCGTGAAGTTGGAGGCCAGGTGGTGGTCGTCGGACCAGGAACCTCTGGTGGACTCACGAGCCGGGAACTACGGAAGGTCGTCAAGCCGGTGCCATGGAAGGGTGTCGGATCGGAAAGTCAAGAGGAGGTCGTTGGGCTGGTGTCATTGGGAGGCGTCAGGCCTCAGGAGGAGCGTCGAGGAGTGGAATCGGCAGCGACAGGAGGGCGACCCGGGACCGTTTGGTAGCAAGTCGAGCCTGGAAATCGATTGGAAGTGCGTCGAGCCTGGGACCGTTCGGAGGGGTCGAGTCGGGAATCCATTTGGAGGTGATATGCCTGGAATCCGATGGAAGGTGGTCGTGCCTGGAATCCATTCGGAGGTGATCGACCTGGGAATCCTTTCGGTGGCATCGAAACGGAAAACCAAGACGGGGATCCATACGGAGGCGTCGAACCTGGAACCGGCCGGAGGTGTCGAGCCAGGGATCCAATTGGAAGGTGGTTTAGTCTGGTATCCAATTGGAAGACAGTCGAACCGGAAATCCGTCCGGAGGTGTCGATCCTGAAATCCGATGGAAAGTTGTCGAACCGGGAATCCGAAGAGGGTCGCGAGAAGAGGTCGGACGGGAGGTGCGCTATCACCGCTTCGAGTTTTAGTTTCAGTAAGAACAACGTCTAGGCGTGGTCACGAAGGTCGGGGTTCAATCCCCAAGTCGGGCGGGCAACCCAAGCAACCAGAATCCCCTTAAAAAGTTTCCACAGAAGCATAATCAGCTCTCGTCTCTGTCTGAAGAGAATGCTATTCAGCCCGAAATTTAAGTTCTTAAAACTACTTTAAAGTTCGTTTTAGTGGCTGTAGAGAATGCTACTCAGCCTCTGAGAGAATGTCCAAAAACTTATACGCACCAAAAAAAAAATTCGGTTGATAGATAAGTTTTTTTTTTTTCAATAAGCAATTTGATACTTGAGTGACCATTCTGATGCTGATGTAGCGTAGAACAATTTTGAAGACGTATGTGAGGGGAAATATACATCCTAAGTGTGGATTTTTTGCAGTGTAGGAAAGAAACAATTGAGCAACTGACAAACTGTCAAGTTTGGAATCCAGCGCGTGGCATCATGGCGGCAGCATGTTCTGAACATAGTAAATTATCAAGAGAAGGTGATACGAACCGATGCGAAGGGTGCAATTGAGATAGAGAGAGAATTTTATTTGCTCATTTTACGATTTTTTGGAGCTGAATTAAAAGCCGTTGGAAGCTGAATTGTAGGTCATTAAGACTTGTTGGGAAACTTGAAAGTATCAATAAGAACTTAAATTTTGAGCTGCATAGAACTTACTTCATATCAATTATGGGACTGAGTAAGGGGGACTTCAGGTTGCTTGGGCTGGCTCGCAAACGTTTTAGCAAAATTCCTTATAATATACCTATAGGATTTATGTTCGTCTATATCGCATTGAATAGAAATGACAGATTATTTTCCAAAACTTATCATTTGTTTTTGTTATTCGTTTATTCAATCAACAGACCAAGTATAGATGACGACTTTAAATTAAACGATTTATCGATATATTTATTTATAACTTCTCTTCGGAAAACTTCCCTCGATACGTCAAAGACAAAGAGCTCGGAAAAGCAGTTGAACTTGTTCATTACTTACACCGATGAAAGCCCTATTGGCTCCGTAGTTGTTCAATCGAATGGGAACTTGGGAACATACAGTTGAAGGTCCTGGTTTCTCAGTCCATGGGGTCTCACACTAAGAGGAATAGCTTCCAATAGCGTAGGACAATCGATTCGCGATGTCAGTAGATCGTGCTTGAGTATCCATGTCTATGAGACAACATCGATGTTCGTAGCTTGGCAGGTGAGACGGGTCTTGCCAGTTAAGATGTCTGAGGGCATAACGCAAAAAGCGACGCTGGATAGCCTCGAGCCGCTCCGTACCGTTCTGGTAGTAGGGACACCAGACAGCGGAAGTATATTCGAGGATGGATCGAACAAGCCAGTACACTCTTCAGATAGTACACGTCCTTGAATTCCTTGGCCATTCGAAAAGAAAAATCCGAGGTTTCTAGAAGCTTTATCGACGGCGAAGCTCGTATGTGTTTAGAAGTCCAGCTTACGGTCGAGTATAACGCCCAGATCATTGATGACTGCACATTTACTGCGATTCATAGGCAGGCTGTTGATGTCGCACCACTGTGCGAATAGATTGAACTGGTTTTGCAGGAATTCAATAATGTCATACTGACCGTTTGTGGCGTGGGATCAGTTTAAAATCATCAGCATAACAAAGTTTGGGCCATCGAGAAGTGAGAGCACATCGTTAAAATAGATTAAGAAGATAATCGTTCCTAGGTGACTACCTTGGAGCACACCGGAGGAGGTAGAGAACTGGCTGAAGAGAGTGTATCCAGTGCGAATTTACGTCCAGTTAAGTAACTGCGGAACCAGAACTTGGCAGCAGATCGTGGCCTAGAGGATAGCATATTTGTCTTCTAAGCCAACGTTCACGAGCTCGAATCCCAGTCGTGACATAACCTGGCACACATAGTATGATGAAGGTTGGCGATTTTAGCATTAGTGAAATGCTAGCCGGGTATACCTTGGAATTGTACGCCTCAATGATGCAGCACATGCATGTGGATGGATCTTTTCAAGGGAACTTAGATTGCACTTGGAGATCCTCCCTAATAGATCAACAATAGATCAACCTAAAGTTCGCAGTAAAGTGGACTCTCTCCCCAACCGGAAAAAAAACTGCGGAACCAGCCAAGTAAAGGTATCCAAAATGCTAAGCACCCAAGTTCACAAATGGCGATAGTTTGAGACTTAGCAGCAAAACTTTCAGTGTACATAGGAGGTGAAGATCAACTTGTTAGTTGTCATGGAGAGTTTGAGCATAAAACCGTGCTGATCGATTGACAAATTTAGCTTACAGTACTAGAAAACCGGATGATAACCATGACGACTAATTCAAGTAGTTTGGAGATTGAACATAAAGTGAAAATTCCTCTATAGCTGTTGATGTCTCTCTAATCCCCCTTTTTATGGACCGGAAACATGTAAGCTTCCTTCCATAGTGAAGAGTAGGTGGCTCTGTCAAGAGAAGCTTGAAAATTGAGTCTCCCAGGAGTCAGTAAAACAGGCATTATTCATTCTACAAAAATAGATGGTATACCGTCCGGACCTGTAGAGTTTTTGAGCTTTGCTGCTGCTATAGATGTGACCGCACCCTCTACTACAATCGTGCTGATGCAGAAGCCGAGTGGCGAAACATTCCTAACAGCACTTTCCACGTGTTCTTGGGATGTTGAAGCAGTAGCAAAGGTACTCGAGTACTTTTGAGCAAAGAGAGCACTGATTTCGCAATCAGAGTTCGCAGTGTTGCCATCGAGAAACGCTCGAGTTGGAATACCAGGTTCATTCTGCTGACTTTTGACATGCTTCCAGAACGATTTTGGTCCCCCCCATCAAACCTTAGTTTGAGAGGATTTGAGCACGCAGAAAAATAAAATTTAGTTTTAAAGGAAAGTGCCCCAAAAACAAAGGATTTTTTCCTTTGATTTTGGGACAAATAAAAATTCCTTTGATTCAAATGCATTTTCTTTTGTTTCAAAGAAATGCTTTCCTTTGAATCAAAACTTTTTCTTTGTTTCAAAAAACAAAAGGCTTTTGATTCAAAAACCTTTTAGTTTGATTTTATATAATTTTTATTCAATTCAACGGTATTTGGATTTCAATTTTAAAGCATTTGTTCTTCAATTTTATTTTTTATTCCTAAAAATTCTAGTACTACATATTAATTTTCGTCCTATTGGAAATAAAAAGAAATCAAATATGGTTGGAAACATTTTATTTCTCTGTAAGTTTTTTTTCTCTGTAAGTAGATGTTCTATCGTTCACCACTTCACATAATCGATTTTCCCTTATATTGAATTTTTAAACCGGTTCATCTGTAAATAAAGAGTAGAAAAAAATGTACACATGAATTTTTTACATAGCGCACATAATACAAATTTATTACAATGACGACATTAAGCTAAATAATTCTAACAATAAAAAAAATATATTATTTTACATACTGAACTTGTACTTACTGAACGATATTCGTTGCTAGACAGTTGCTTTCGAACAAAAGGGTTTTGGCGTCAGCCGTTGTGTCTCCCTGGACCGGATCGGAACCGATTGCAACCGCTTATAGCCGGAGGACTGGAACAGTCAGCACAGTTACCTTTTCAAATTGGTTGGACGAATGGTTGCCCTAAAAAATGTTGTTATGTTGACAGTTTATTCAAAATTGAATTGATTTTGAAAGACCTACCTTGGAGTCCACTATCGTTTGCCCTCTCGTAGCTGTCGGAATTTTCCGCTCTTGAATCCGATGCTGTCTGGGGTTGCACGGCAGGAAGATTCCGCTGGTATAAATAAGTCTGACTGGTTATCGGAAAAGCTTTTCCCCGACCCGTTCACCAAACAGAAGCTAATGAAGATGTGTCGACTATTTGACGAAAAAATACTTTGATTCAAAAAAACATTCATCTAAATCAATGAATTTTTACATTGATTCTGCGTCAAAAAATAAATTCTTTAAATTTAAATTAAATACTTTGATTTTAAAACTTGGAACATTGGTTTAAAGGAAAAATAGTTCGGTTCAATATAAAATTTACTTAAATCAAGGAAAAAGGATTTTGTTTCAATGTACGCAAGGTTTTTGAATTAAAGATGTATTTTTTTTATATCAATGGTACTACTTTTCGCTGCGTGAGCTTATGGTGATTTCTAAGGGCACACGCAGAAAAATAAAATTTAGTTTTAAAGGAAAGTGCCCCAAAAACAAAGGATTTTTTCCTTTGATTTTGGGACAAATAAAAATTCCTTTGATTCAAATGCATTTTCTTTTGTTTCAAAGAAATGCTTTCCTTTGAATCAAAACTTTTTCTTTGTTTCAAAAAACAAAAGGCTTTTGATTCAAAAACCTTTTAGTTTGATTTTATATAATTTTTATTCAATTCAACGGTATTTGGATTTCAATTTTAAAGCATTTGTTCTTCAATTTTATTTTTTATTCCTAAAAATTCTAGTACTACATATTAATTTTCGTCCTATTGGAAATAAAAAGAAATCAAATATGGTTGGAAACATTTTATTTCTCTGTAAGTTTTTTTTCTCTGTAAGTAGATGTTCTATCGTTCACCACTTCACATAATCGATTTTCCCTTATATTGAATTTTTAAACCGGTTCATCTGTAAATAAAGAGTAGAAAAAAATGTACACATGAATTTTTTACATAGCGCACATAATACAAATTTATTACAATGACGACATTAAGCTAAATAATTCTAACAATAAAAAAAATATATTATTTTACATACTGAACTTGTACTTACTGAACGATATTCGTTGCTAGACAGTTGCTTTCGAACAAAAGGGTTTTGGCGTCAGCCGTTGTGTCTCCCTGGACCGGATCGGAACCGATTGCAACCGCTTATAGCCGGAGGACTGGAACAGTCAGCACAGTTACCTTTTCAAATTGGTTGGACGAATGGTTGCCCTAAAAAATGTTGTTATGTTGACAGTTTATTCAAAATTGAATTGATTTTGAAAGACCTACCTTGGAGTCCACTATCGTTTGCCCTCTCGTAGCTGTCGGAATTTTCCGCTCTTGAATCCGATGCTGTCTGGGGTTGCACGGCAGGAAGATTCCGCTGGTATAAATAAGTCTGACTGGTTATCGGAAAAGCTTTTCCCCGACCCGTTCACCAAACAGAAGCTAATGAAGATGTGTCGACTATTTGACGAAAAAATACTTTGATTCAAAAAAACATTCATCTAAATCAATGAATTTTTACATTGATTCTGCGTCAAAAAATAAATTCTTTAAATTTAAATTAAATACTTTGATTTTAAAACTTGGAACATTGGTTTAAAGGAAAAATAGTTCGGTTCAATATAAAATTTACTTAAATCAAGGAAAAAGGATTTTGTTTCAATGTACGCAAGGTTTTTGAATTAAAGATGTATTTTTTTTATATCAATGGTACTACTTTTCGCTGCGTGCACATCTCTTCACCGTCTTCAGTCGACGCTGTTCTTTCGTAAACCGGGAGTCCGCAAATTCTTGGAAGTCTTGTGCTTTGGCACGTGGCAGTCGATAACGTAATTTTAGATATGCAAAAAGGTTTCGATAGCAGCTTTGGGATTCAATAGATCGAGTTCAGATTCCCAATCGATGGTGACCAGGATATGGGAGATAACATCGGAATCCGTTTTCTTGAAGTCGAGATAGAAAGGTGCTGATTTTTCGACAGATCCAGTGACCTCGAGCGAGACCAGTGAAGCTGTATGATGCTGGAGTGCCTTAACGAACGGGGCAGAAGCCGAATCGATGGTCGGAACACGAGACCCATCGCTAGCAAAGTAGAGATCCAACATACGTCCGTTTTCGTTAATTTCTGATAATTCTAAGCAAGGTTGCCGTACTCAGGGAGTCTAGTATTATGTTTAAAGGCGCCGAAAATGTAAACCACACAGGATTCGGGTACAAAAAGCTACCATGGTAACCACTTCAAACCTGGTATATTGGAGTCACCAACGACGAGAATATCGTCTTCAGGGTCCACACAAGTTCCAAGTCGTGCCAGGAGTCATCGTCAATGAGTAGTGCATGGAAATTGGATTTAACAACAATTAAAACTCAAATTACGTTGACTCTATTTTTTTTTTCTAACTCTAATGAAACTCTTCTGAAGCATTTTGAATTTCAACTTTTAGAAAAGACCTGACAAAGGTAATAAAATATCCTCCGGATGAGAGTTAACTGCAAGTGCAGACTTTAAATAGCAGTTTTAAAGTAGGTAGGTTCGGAGTGCATTAATATCCATTAACACAATGCATGTAGGTATTTAAACATATTATATTAACTAAAATGTCTTGGAAATATTTCTTTTAAAAAAATCCAACTAACACTCATCGAACTTCTCCACGAACGAGTGCATCAACTGGTTGCTTTCCGTTTTCCGCCGGCGCCTCAGCTCTCGAGCCTCGTTGAAGTTGGTCAAGGCCCGCCGGAACTCCTTCTGAAGCTGGGTTCGACTTATCTGCGGAAACTTTTCGTTGCAGCAGCTGATCAAAATTTCGACCAACTGAAGCCGGCAGGCAGCATTCGATCCGGGCGCATTCGGTGTGTTGTTCGGTGGCTTTCCGGTCCACGTGTATTTAGAGGCGTTTTCAAACAGGTTCGTAATGTTCTTTCTCAGATAGTCGTAGGTACTGTTTTGGGGGGCCTCGTTATAGACACTTATAATTTCGCAGCGTATGTTTTCGTCGGCCTGAACCAGCTCTTCCAGCCGAAGCAAATAGTTGTCATCCGAGATCGGAAAAATAATAGTCCGCTTTCGTTCCACTTTCATCGCTATGTGGAAGCTTTCTAGCGAAGGTGCACTCGAGGAGGTTTCCGCTGTCGTAGGTTTATTACTGTTTTTCAGTTCGACTCTCAGGTCTTTGATGTTGTATTTGAGAACTTTCAGTGAATCGTCGTGCACCGACAGCTTCGATAGGATAAAGTCTAGTTTACTTTCGATGCGTTCCATC
Source organism: Uranotaenia lowii (assembly GCF_029784155.1). Taxonomy (NCBI): domain Eukaryota; kingdom Metazoa; phylum Arthropoda; class Insecta; order Diptera; family Culicidae; genus Uranotaenia; species Uranotaenia lowii. The sequence goes on from NC_073692.1 coordinate 131,082,193, forward strand.
TGTTTGCTGTAGCAGCTTGTGCAAGGCGGGGTCTCTAGTTCCTCGTCGTCGTGATAATCATCTCCGTGAGACTCGTTCTGCATGTGTTCCAACTTTGGGAATATGGATTGGCTTGCTGAACTCATCATTGGTTTGGTCCATGGGCCAGGCACTCTGGACCACTCGGAGTGTTTTCCTGCTGGGAGAGCTTTGTTCTGCATTCCCGAAGTACTAGCTAAAATAAGGTGGTCAATTTGCTTGTTCAATAGAAAGATTTTCATTATCATTCTATTGGAATATTGTTGAATTATACTTAAGTTTCTGTTTAGCCTTTCGAAAAAAAACATGTACTCATTAATCATTGTTTTCTTAGAAGCTTTGTAAATTTGAAATTATTTTTCAAAAATATATAAAATCTTTTTTATACTCTAACAAAACCATATATTTGCCAAATTAGGAATAAACACTTACGGCGCATTCGTAAATTCATTTTTCGGGTGATGAATCAATCGATGGATTTTTTGGGATTTTCTTCCTTAGGGAATACTTTCCAATACTTTGGCATACGCTTGTTTGTATTTTACGAACGCCAACATCGATAAAAAAAATCACTTCAATAGAAAAACTTAATTTACGAATACGCCAAGAAGACTTCTCTTAGTATTTTCAATTATGGAAATGAAAAAGAGCAGCAAGTCGAAACAGATCTAGCGCAAAACGTAGTACAATTGAATTTATTATTGGTTGAAATTACGGCAGCTTTTAAATTACATGTAGTGTAACTCTTAGGCCACAGTTATTTCAATTAAAAATAAACTAAATCACATAAACTGTAGCACAACATTAGAGTTCTATGTACTTTGTCACAGAAGAATTCTGCGTGATGTAGCAGTTTTAGCCTACAAACGTACATTATATGAAAATGTCTACCTTATTAAATCAACATTTGACTTTGGGAAACAAAAATTTTTAAAAGTGATAGAATTTAGTACAATTACCATTGCCGACAGGTTGCCTCTTTCCTAGCGGGGTGATAACTTCGCCCGGTTTTCGGAGAACCGGTACCTTCTTGAACGTACCGATATTTTGTCTGATGGCTGTGGAAAACAAAAATTATTACCGGAGTTCTGAAAATTTCATTTCATCTTTTTTACCTGGCGATGAAACAACTTCCTCCTCCATCAGCATTTCCGGTTCCTCATACTCGTTGACTATGACTTCCTCTACCTCGATCATTATTTGTGCTTGTCTGCAATAGTCAAATGGATTTAAATATCAGGTTTTTTTTACAAACTTGATTGACTTACCAGAATCGACGCTCGGTACTGATTTTAGGGATTTTTTAGAATAAAATTTCAGTTTTCAGAAGTATACAAAAACAGTTGTACACGCTTATCTTGATATAACCTAAATAAGAGTAAAAACAAGCACGTTTTTTTTTAAAGCCAAAATGACCAAAAATGGCAGAAAATATAAAATTGACCAAAATAGCAAAACACAGACCTTAATAAAAAAAGACAAAAAAAAAACAAAATTACAAGAAATGATAAAAATGTTTAAAAAAAAAAACATGACAAAAATGTAAAAAATGACAAAATTGATAAAAATGACAAAAATAGCAAAAATTACAAAAAGTGACAAAAATATGACAGAAATGACAAAAAAAAAAATGAAAAAAAAACGAGAAAATGACAATATTACCAAAACGATCGAAATAACAAAAATCTGCATTAGTCAGGACATCACAATTTGAACAAGCTCTGTACAGGTACTGTAGCGCTAATATGCAACGAGCAGAACCTGCAGATTATGTCGAAAAACACCTTTAAAATATCATTTGAACCGAATATTATCTTCCGTTAAAGTATTTTATGGATATTTGTTTGATATTCTCATAATAACAATATAAAATCAGTAAGCATTTAGATATTATTTTGAAAACCGGAAAAATCCGGACATTTTAAAGATCTTTCCGACCTTTTCCTTCTAGATAAGGACTTCAAGCGTTTTTTTTTAATTCAAGATACCTGGCACCTTTGGCTTAGTGTGTAAAAAAAACTTTAACCGACTTTACTTATTTTCACGTGTACCTATACAAGACGCCCGACGTTTCTCGTTGAGTTCAAAAAGTTTCCATTTTTATGTGAGAAAAAGTTGTGATAATTTGTGGAAAATTAATATCCAACCGCATTTCTACCGAGATGGAATTCGAAGAAGTGGAAATGGAGGAGGATTACCTGATCGAGGGAGATATCAGCGATGCTTCACCGGGTACGTATTACAGCCGGACTGTTCCGCCCTAAAGGTATAAATTTTAACCGGATTCCTTTTGGTGTCCTTTTTGCTCCAACAGTTAAAACTTCACATGAACCTGCACCAAAAGTGGCCCGGCTGGTCCCGAAGTCGGAACCTTCAACATCCGGCAGAAAAATTCCCATCATCCGGAGTGCGGGAGCTGTGGTCACTCCGGTGCGTACCGCTATCCGAAAGCCAGTACAAGGTTAGTTTTTTTTAGTGATTTTTATTCGAGGCCCTCAGAATCAGAGTGGTGCAAGTCCAAAAATCATCAATTTTGAGTAAAGCTAACGATTCTTCATGTTTCAATGTACATCTGGTTCTAAACATATATTTTTTATTATTATTTTGAACAATTTTTTGATTGAATTAAAACTGCTCGAATTCGAAAAACATATGAAAAATCGAGCACCTTTGCAACTTTGAAGCGCTTTTTCTCGAAACTTTCATTTAGGCACTTGCACCCCTCTGATCCCAAGCGCCTCATTTTATGATTAACAATATGTTCACGGAACCGGTCAAAATTACGGTTTTCGTTTTCCTCGAGTCCTGCGGACATTTATATGATCTGATTTGAAAAAAAAAAGAATTCAGCTAGAAAAAGATTGTTTGTAACTGTTTCCAAAACATTGGTTGAAATCCTGAATTTAAACGAAAAAGGTTTTGTTTGTCTGTAAATTCAGTAAGGCTATTGGACAATTTCGATAGTTTTATCTCACTTATTCTGTAATGTTTTCTCAAAAAATCACTGTTCCATTAGTTGGAAGATAAGCTTGATTAATCAAATCGGGAAAATATGAAAATCCCCTATTTCACCGGGGGACTGAAAATTCACCTCTTGACTAACTCCTGGCATTTTTTAGGCTTTCAATCTTTAAACTGCTTTGTGAGTTTCAATTAAACATTAATATTTATTAAGAATGGCTATGTTGAAGTAGGCACAACTCCATGTACTGTTTATCCGATTATGAGTTTTTGAATCTTTCTACACAGGCACCGAATGAATGCTCGATTTTCATATTGCTTTACGTAGACAGGTTTCCAGAATCCCTGATGGGCTAAATTTGGACGTTGACAAAAATTGAAAACAGCTTTGTTCGACAGTGAATATTCGTTAATAACTGGCTGTATTATTTACATGATGTAAATAATAAATAACCTATATTGCTTAAAAGATATGCTGATCCCTAATCTGGAAATAATTTTCGATTGAGAGTGTTCACAGTGCATAGTGAAGTGTAATCAATATGAAAGCAATCAATCAAGAAGACTTTTGTAAGTATTCCCAACATCTAATACTCCTTTAACGATTGTTTTCTTTTAGCTTCTCCACCTTTAAAAATGGCGAGTGTACCAGTAAAACAGGAGAAGCCGCTAAGTGTATCTCCTGAAAACTGTCTTCATGAAACAGATTCGAGCAACAAGCCACCCAGTCAGCCTGTGGATCAAATTGCTCGAATTGAGAATCAATTGGACGTCATTTTGGATACAATCGGCAAATATAATGAAGCCATCGCTGATACGGTTTACAAAATGACTAGAGCAAGACAATATATACTTAAATGTTTGAGAAGAATGAATTTCAACCAATTCAAACGTTCTTCGAAAGCTTCGCCTACAGAAAAACGCAAAAACTCAGTACTATTTCCGATTCCCGATCAGGAATATTTAGAGCGGCTTGAGGAATCTCTTGAAACAGACGAAAATGTAACCAAGGACCTTATCGCACGATTTTGTATGACTGCCCACTCGGACTTATATAGGTTCCTTCGCCGGAACATTGAAAATCTTTTTCGCAACACTAAGCGTTACAGTTGGACCGGAAAATTATTGAGAGATGATAATCTTCCCAAGTGCAAAATTCCAGCAAAAAACCTTAAAAGCATGAAGATTCTGCTAAAGTGTGCGATGGAAATCTGCGACGAACAGAGTTTAAAACATATTGAAAAAACAGCCCAAATTGCATTGAGACGGTTTACCGAAATGAACCTAAGACATTACAAAAATAAATCAAAGAAAGTCGTGAATTGATTACGTCCTAATGAGTTAAATAGGTTTATATAATATTCATTACCTCCACCGAAGCAAGTAAAACGCATCTGAAATTTAGTTTCTATTTTTTTTTCATTCGATGTAATTAAAACTCACGTGAGATAAATTGTTGATGTTTTTTAATCCACGATTGGAAATACACCTGATGCAAACTTTGTGTATTCTTTTATTTTCTATTCCGAAAAACAGATTATTAAACCTTTGTTCACCAATTCAGAAATTCGGGTTTTTTCTCAAGAGGGTAGATTTAAACCATCTTCCTTTCAGCTTGAAGTCTTTACATACAAGTTTTATAACTTTAATTTTTAAAGGTGATTGAACTTTTTGTGCGAATAGTTGAAAAAAAAATCATCGAGTAAAGAGGCCAAGAGTTGCACAGTGCAGTGAAATCACAATGAAATGATTCAACCATGAAGACTTACGTGAGTACTCCAAATATCTAATTACTTTTTAAACGATTATTTTCTTCTAGCCTCTCCATCTTCTAAAATCGGTGTAGCTTTCGAACGGGAAATGCCAAAACGTCCTGAGAACGACGTACATAACAGCCGAATCACTAACATTGAAGAACAGTTGGACGCCATCCTGGATAACCTGGTCAAACGGGACGAAGATATCGCCTATATTCGGAAGAACATAGCCTACACCGAGAGATTTATGAAGAAAAAAATAAGAGCATGGAAACGCAAACACTTCGAACGCCCCCTGGATGAGGGTCAACCCGAACCAAAACGGCTCAATCTAGTAACTTTTCCCATCCCGGATCAGGAGTATTTAGAAAGGTTGGAAGAGGCACTCGAAGAAGATGAAGACGTAAAAATGGATCTTACTGCACTGTTTTATTTGGCACCCCAAGAATCCGCATACAAATTTTTTCGCCGGAATTTAAAAAATCTGTTCAGCAACACGTCCAGATACTTTTGGACAGGACGTCTCTCGAACAAGAGCCACGATTTTCCGAATCGGAAACCCGCACGAACTCTTAACACCATCAAACTGTTGCTGAAATGTGGTGAAGATGTTTTCGACACTGCTAGTGCGGATGCACTTGCGAACGAGTGTAGCATAGCTTTGAGAAGTGTCAATTATATGCAGCACAAGAACTTAAGAGCAGGCGTGAGTGACCCCGCATTTTGAGAAACGTTACAACTTGTATCTAGAATGTTGCTTGTTTTCTTGAATATATTATAAGACTAACTAAAATACAAGTGTTTGTTTGCTTTCTTTAGATATAGATTTAGATTTAGATCAAAATGGATTTAGAGGTCAAAATGGCTTCGACTCACTGCATCCTATCATGATTGGGATTGTGTCATTGAAGCCCTACCGTAGTCAACATTTTCGATTGAAGCGCCTAAGGAAATTTTGAATCATCTCACATAAGAAATATTTGAAGTTCTCGCATCGTCACCTTATATGTACACCAAGTTTCGCACCGGTACAACAACACGGATGTGACGTTTGAGTTAAAAATTTGAATTTACATTTGAGATGAAATTTTCGGATTATGCAAAAACGAAAGCTATAAACAGTTTCGGATTTGATTAAGGCATTTTACTTATAAAGTTTAAAGTGCTAACTTTGGGTTAGTAAGAGAGAGGGGGAAGGGTCGAAAGTTCCTGATTTTTCTAAATTTTAAGTTCGTAATAGGAAATGAAAATAACTCGGTGATTAGTTAAGAGAAGAAAGAATAAGCATCGAGCAAACCAGGAAATTTGTCTTGTTAAGCCTACGGATGCACAGTGCGGTGAAATGACAATAGAATGAATGAATCCATCAAGAAAACTTATGTGAGTACTTTAAAAGTCTAATGCCTTTTTAAACGATTATTTTCTTTTAGCTTCGGCATCTTCAAAAATCAGCTCAGCTAACAAACAGAAAAAGCTGAAAAGACCCGAGAACAACGCACATGATCCTCTCGTGAGTACGCTGTTTGAACAACTCAACAGCCGAATGGCTGTCATTGAGGAACAATTGGACGATATCCTGGATGATCTTGTCAGACGGGACGAAGATATTGCCAATATCCGGAACAACATGGCCGAAACCGAAAGATATATGATGAAAAAAATAAGGGCTTTGAATCGCAAATCCCAACGAAAACTCCAACCGCAACGGCTGAATTTAGTCACTTTTCCCATCCCCGATCAGGAGTATTTAGAATGGTTGGAAGCGTCACTCGACGTAGAAGAAGATTTACAATTGGACCTTATTGCACTGTTTTATATGGCACCCCAAGTTTCCGCAAAAAAATTCTTTGGCCGTAATTTACAAAATCTATTTGGCAACACGTCCAGATACGCTTGGACTGAACGACGCTCGTTCAAAAGCTACAGTACTCTGAATAGTACGCCTGCTAGTACCCTTAAAACCATCAGACTTTTGCTGAAGTGTGCATGGGATATTTTTGAGAGCACTAGTGCGGATGAACTTGAAAAGGCGTGCCGAAGAGCATTGAATAATTTTAATGATGTGCAGACTAGGCAGCAAAAGCCTACGTATTTTAATAAACTTGAACAACTTTAAACTACTAACATTTTTTTCTTCAATACAATACTTAGTAATTGAAACCCAACCGTTTGTTTGCTTTCTTCACCCTTCTGGAGTGAAAAATATAGAGAACCGAACGGCTTTGATTAACACTATCCTATCAGAATTGGGCTTATGTCTTGGTCTTAGTCTTGTTGAAATCCTTCCGAAGTGACGTTTCTCGATTAGAGCGCGTCTTTGGAATCTGATTTTGAGTCATCTCAAGTTACCTCAGTTAATTGAACCTAATTAGACTCAGCTTCAGCTTTTTTTTAACAAAAAAAAAATCAGTTTGTCAGATTTAGATCCAGCATTCACATTTCCTGGTTGACATCTCAAATTTCGATATCGGCTATCAATTCAAATGCAGTTTCCAAATTAATGTTCTGATTTCAGGCTTAGATGATGAATTCAAACCTGAACGCGTTCAAAACGTCTATCGTATATTAAACTCGATAAACATGAACGTAGGACACGGCTTTATGCTAAGGGTATCGAAAAAAAAACGATAACGATGAGAGAATGAATGCCTAAATGCTCGGTGCTCGGTAGTTGTATTTATTTTTTTTCTTGCGTATACTGCCCCTACTCGCATAACAGTCCCATATGAATTTTCGTCATTTTTTATCTAACCTGACAGTTCGTCATTTTGAACATTTTACTTCAATATACAACAATAAAAAAAGAGACTTTGTTCTAGAAATTACGAAAAAAATATCAACTAGTGACTGTCCCATATGAAATATACCCGCATAACAGTCCCATATGTGAAATACCACGGATGTAGTTAACTTACTATGTTCCTTTCAGTGAAATGATCTTTGATTTATTGCTTTAAGTCATTTAAACAAGATGCAACTCACTTGATGTTGAATTATGCACACTACACAGTGAATTTAACTACAATTTTTGAAAGACAGGCTAACATAAAGGATAATGGTCTTCCTGTGAGAAAAACTAAATATCAGAAACAACTAAAAACCATGATAAGATTCAACTTACAATGTAGAATTCATGAACTACATTTACAAGTTCAGAAATGATCAAACTTCAGTCTTAGAAGGTAGCTTGGTGAGCAAACCATATTCTGTATGGGACTGTTATGCGAGTAGATTTGAAAAAGGTCTCGAATATGCCCGCATAACAGTCCCATAACAAACAAATATGGTGCTCCAGACCACCAGTTACCAAATTTCGAAAAATACAGGTCCTACGATTTATTATGACAACCTAGAACATATTCCATTAAACGATTTTTGTTTATGCTGAAAGCTGTGGTCACAATTTAAAAATGTATTCCAAAACAGAAAAAGCTGATTTTCTCGCTTGCTCGTTTTTGCATATGGGACTGTTATGAAAGTAGGGGCAGTATAGATTGGTAGGTATTATCAATTTATTGGCATTGACACTCCTACGCACAATCGATCAGAAATGTTGATCTAAACAGATGTCTCTTAAAGGAAGCATCTTCGTGGGGCAAAATTCTTTCGCGAAATTTAATTTGCACTTCTATATAGTAGTGTTGTCGTAAGACGTAATTCTACCTCAAAAGAATAAGGATCGAGCAAATCAAGAAAGCTGTTTCTGCCTACGGTCGGCACAGTGCAGTGAAATGACAATAAAATGAATCATTCAAGAAGACTTATGTGAGTACTCCAAATATCTAATGCCTCTTTAAACGATTATTTTCTTTTATTTCCGCCAGAACGTCCCGAGAACAACGAACATGATGCTATGGTGACCGAAAGTGATAAACGAGTAGCTTGCATTGAGGAACAACTGGACGCCATCCTGGCTAGACTAGCCGAACGAGAAGATCAAATCTCCTACATTCGGAACAGCATAGCTTATACCGGGAAATATATGAAGAAAAAAATAAGAGCATTAAAACGACAACACTTCACACACTGCTTGAATGAGGGTCAACACGAACGGAAACGGCTCAAACTAATCACTTTTCCCATTCCCGATCAGGAGTATTTTGACCGATTGGAAGCGACACTCGACGACAATGAGGATTTACAAAAGGAACTTATCACAAGGTTTTATATGGCACCCCAAGATTCTGCGTACAAATTCTTTCGCTGGAATTTACCCCTTCTGTTTGACAACACCATTAGATATTCTTGGACTGGACGAGCGTCAAGCCTCATTGCTCCGAATCGGATACCCGCCTGTTACCTTAAAACCGTCAGACTGTTGCTGAAATGTGGTGCGGAAATCTTTCATCAGGCTAGTGCGGATACTCTTGAGAAAGAGTGCAGGCTTGCATTGAGACATTTGCATTCTAGTCAAGATCAAGTTGGCAAACGAAGGCTTGCAGAAATGAGGAAAAAACGAAATGATTGATAATCGTATAATCGTATACCTACATTTTTAAGGAAAGCTTGAATGACCATGCAATTAAACAAAACTTCAAAACTCGTACCTAAATGTTGTCTTTTTCATTTAAAAATGGCTGTCTCGGTGTGCTTTGCTACACCTTCCAAAAATACTTGACATTTGTAAAAATTATTAAATTTTGTTGTAGGTATCATTTCAATTAATATACGCATAAATCCAGCCTGAAAAAGGAAGGGTCCTAAATTATTCGTAAGCAAACAATCTCTCTTATAAACGATTGTTCCTTTTGATTGACAAGTGCTCTATTTAAGCTGAAAAAAGCTGTACGGGAATCCCCTCCCCCTTACTCTTTTCCATTCTCCACTGTTTGAACGAGGTAGGGTTCCTAATAATCATACTAATTTTTTCAAGGTAGAAGGGAGGGGTCTCAATAATCATAGAAATATTCCTCATATTCTATTTTTTTTCCTCATATTCTATTTTTTTTTGGAGAAAATGTAAATATTTTAAAAAGTATTTTTTTAAGGACGAACACCCACATATAGGATCTCAGTGAAACTTCATGTTTCTTTGAAGAGATCTAAATTCTACTTAAGACTAAAGCGTACATCTTTACAGGGTTTAATGACTAGCATCCTACTGATGCTAATACCACCAGTCCACAGAAAGAGTACTATGTGTGCCGTGACCGAGACTCGATCTCATGACCTTTGGCTTAGAAGACTTGAACGCTATCCTCTAGGCCATGGTCGGCGGCTAAAATAGTTTACCAGTTGTGAAAAACAAATACAGGAGCCCTCCTCCCTCTCCATATTCTACACTGGAGGGGTAAAGGGATACCAATGATTCAGGAAAATATTTATCATATCCTAATACCATCCCATGAAAAATTTGGTTCCATTTACTCGATGTGTACATTCACAGTTATATAAAAAGTTCCATGCCAAAGGTCGTTCCATGTGCTCGATTAGTTATCCAATTATGCAAAAAATTGCAGAGAAGCCCCCCCTGGGATGGGTGCCAAATATTCATTGAACCATTTCTTGTACCCTAACACCTCGAAGAATGAGATAAGAAATTCAGAAAGTCTATGAAAATATGTTCAACTATCGCACATCATTCCAATCATTAAAAAAACTATAAGAATAAGATTACTTAGGTTATGGGGATGAATAAACCAAGTGGTTTAAAATCCCGAAAAAAAAGAAAAAAAATAACTTAGGTTAAATTTTTAATCAAAAAAAAAATTTTTCTCTCAAACCATAAGCCAAAAAAAAAAATTGTTGTAAATGGAATTTGAATTTTCGATACCGAAGCTCATAAATGTTCTTCAATGATGAGTGTTACCTAGTTACGTTTTTTCTATTCTTTTTAAAAACTTGAGAATATTTTTTTCTCAGGCATTATTTATTTGAAACTAGAATTGCTAGCTAATATCTTAATTCTCTATTGAATTGGGATAATAAAGCTATGATCATTTAGTATCCGGATACTTAATTTCTATGATAGCTATATTACTAGAGATTGGATATGCAAAACTGTTTGAGATATTCACAATGCAAAAAGACATGGTAAAAATAATTTTGCACAAATTTGCGACTTTTGCGCATTCTGCGCCCCGAAAATTCTTCATTGTTGACTTGAAAACTCATGAACTGTTGATTTTTTCTGATTTTTTTTTTGGATCAAATGGTTAAGAAGTATAAGGAGCCACTTTAGGATCCACACGAAGTTCAAACCAAGCATCAGTGTGGAACCCTTGATCTTAAATATGGTAAAATGTCTATGGTTATTGGGAAAAACTGAATGCAGACCCCTTAAATAATGCAATAAATCCATTTCCGGCAGGTAAAAAGTGATGCCTGCCTTGCAGACACCATGTAAATATTTGAAAGTGAGCATTTAAATAGATCACAATCTGTGCAACCGATTTTTACGCAATGTGACAGATATGTTCTGATGGACGACGAAATTTATGTTAAAATCGGTTTTAAGAGATCAAATTCTTCGAGATGCCTACTCATGAAAAGGTCCACCTCATCCCTACACCAACCAGATTCCAATTGCTTTTTCCAGGTGAGTGTGTAAAATATCATGATGTTGCAGAGGTTTTGCTTTTGCGGTAAAAAAAAAAAGATCAATACTTAACTTTAAAAGGTGTGCAAAGAAAAAAAGGGATTTTATGAAAAGGTAAGAGTATTTCTTGAAATCATAGATTTTTTTTTCAAACATTTTTAGATTAAATGTCATATTAACACCTTCATTTCCTCCATAGAAAGTTTTTCGATCAAATGAATAGTTTTTAAAATACACACGTTTGTAACTGCCCGGATTCTAAATGATCATAGCCTTACTATGAATTTTATGCCAAAAAATTTATCTGTTTCTCAATTATTTTGATTATTTAAATAATGCACAAATCAGTTGATTTTTTTAAAATTATAAATATAGTTTTCAATGTTTTACAGTACTGAATCATGCTAAAGATATTAAAAAGCATTTTTTTTTTTTTATAAATTACTTTATTTGAAACGGCTCATACCTTTGAGTTTTAAGGAGCCAAACTCGTTTTGTGTTTATAACAATTGATTACTTAGGTCTAGCACTTTTTGTTTCAAGAGGAGAAAAAGATAGAAAGGGAAATAGGAAATTGAAAAGAATTATAGACGGAGATCGATAGCTTTTAGAAAAAGATAAATTTCGAACATGTAGTCCAAATCTAGCACAGCTAACACATCCCTCACTGGAACATAGGGTGGTTTTCCTCGGGCCCGAAGGGAGTCTATCAAATTCGTTCTAGCGACAAGATGGACCTCGCACGACCAAACAATATGCTCGATGTCGTGGTAACCTTGGCCACAGCCACACAAATTGCTGCCAGCAATATTTAAACGATAGAGTACCGCATCCATGGAATAATGATTGGACATGAGACGGGAGAATATACGAATAAAATCCCGACTCAGGTCCAATCTATTAAACCAGGGTTTGAGGCTTACCTTTGGAATAATCGAGTGGAGCCACCGACCCATATCATCCTCTTTCCATTTGCGCTGCCAGTTGACAACAGAGTTCCTTCGTGCCAAGAAGTAAAATTCGTCGAAGACGATTTCACGGTGATACGTGTCGCCTTCTGTTGCCCCCACTTTTGCCAGAGAGTCTGCCCTCTCATTACCCATTATCGAGCAATGTGAGGGGACCCAAACAAAGGTGATGGCAAAGCAACGTTTTGATAAAGCACTCAGAATATCTCGTATCTTCCCGAGGAAATACGGCGAGTGCTTTCCCGATCTTATTGAACGGATTGCTTCAACAGAACTAAGACTGTCCATTACAATATAGTAGTGTTCTGTTGGCCGTGATGCGACGCTTTCCAACGCCCAAAAAATGGCTGCTAACTCTGCAATGTATACAGAACATGGTGACTGGAGATTATATGAGGCGCTAGCTATTTCGTTGAAAACTCCAAATCCCGTTGATTCCTCTATCAGAGACCCATCGGTAAAGTACATTTTATCAGCATCGACGTGTCTATATTTAGCATCGAAAATTCTTGGAATCAAAAGTGGACGATGCGATTCCGGGATTCCACGAATTTCTTGCTGCATAGACAAATCAAACTGGACAGAAGAGGTGTCGTAGTCAGGGATGAAAACACGAGTTGGAGAGTACGAAGAAGGATTAAACTGCATGGGCATAAAGACATGATATATAGACATAAATCTTATTTGAAGATTTTGCTCAAGTAGCCTTTCAAAATTTACGATCACCAATGGGTTCATGACCTCACACCTGATGAGGAACCGGAGTGATAATAAATTAAATCGATCTTTTAGTGGGAGTATGCCTGCTAAAATAAAAAGCATTTTGAAACCATACATATATAAGATCGTATGCAGTAGAGGATTTAGAAATATTTTCCTTGAAACTTTTTATGGTTAAAAAAAAAATTGTTTCTTTATCTATTTATTTCAAAATTATACATATAACAAAATTTTCTTTTGAATTCAAAACTCATGGGTTCTGAATTTCAGATACCCAGCAAACATAAAATCGCATTAAAATGATAACTCAAGTCATTAAAAACGTTACTGCGAATCGTAATTCCAACTAACGCATGTAAAAAGTCGCAACAATCGTTACTCCAAGTCGGATTAAATGGTTTAAATCGGATATGATAAAAAGTCCGCCATGTTTGCAGATTTTGAAGACGATTTCGTTCCTTTGCTCTCTCCCGCGTCGGTCAATTGAGAGAACAGCCTTGTTGTGCTCTCTGCGACCATCAGTGCAACCAGATTGCTAAAAATCAGATGATTTATTTGCAAGAATTGCCCAATGACAGAGGCAGCAAATATTGTCGCTGGCAACGGTTCGCATGCGATGAGAGAAAAAACTTTTGCTCTCTTGCATTATTTCAGTATGTTGAATATGGGTCGAATAGCGTCCGAATCGTATACTCTTATCGCTTAAAGCGGGCCACAGACTACACAACATTTGTACAAATGCGATGAAATTCGATTAAATTTTGTCGCTGTGAGCACGATTTGCATCGTGTATGACACTGCTTGAATGAGCGCCCAAACGATTGGAGTAAAATCGGTCGGGATCGAAATATTTTATACAAACCATCCCCTCAGCCGGGGAGGTGATGTTTTTTTTTTTGTTGCTTTTGCTGTTTTCGCCAGCAATCGGTAAAGGGTTAAGGTTTTAAAATTCAAATTAAGATAAAATAATAACAATACCAAAAATATACAATAAATAAGAAAATGGATTTCTTACACCATTTTTTTACTCATAATTATCACACAAACTTAAAGAATCATAAATTTTACTGATAAAATAGACAAAAACTTCAAAAACAGATGACAATGAAAGGGATTGATATTTTCGGTAAGCCATTGATCAATTTTTCAAAATGATGTTTCTTATTATAAACTAGAAATTTTAAAATTTGAAATAAATATTGTCAAAACACTGATTTCGAAAAACTTGAATTCTTCAATAAATGTCACATCAAGTAAAAATTAACCATGATTAAATATTAGGAAAATGATAATAATATTTACTTTTATTATACATCTTAATCTACATTTCATTTCTTTATTTCCAACTGAAGCGTGAATTTTCGATTGGGAAAAAAAATTAAAGGATTATGTTACTAGAGCACAAAAAAATCAGAATTGGAAAACATATTTCTAAATATTGATGTAAATAGTTTGACTTTGAAAATCGGTAAATTTATTCAAAAGTTGAGAAAACCTGTATTCTTAAACTCCGCAAGTTCATTTGAAAATTAAAACAAAATATGAAGATTAAAAAGATTAGTTTTTTTACCATTTCAAAAGGATTTTTTTTAATAAACACGACTTACCATTAAAATTTAAAAATTTATTCTTAGAATTCAATTGATAATTCAGTGGAGAGCCGTTTTGGTGCTTATGTTTCAATGATTGATTTGGTAGATTTTGGCGTCCTGAACTCGAGTTTTTTGATAAATTTGGACTATCACATATTGTTTTGGCGATATGGAGTTTTAAAATGTGTCGATTTTAAGTGAAATCAATCTACATTTGATTAACTATCAAACCTACATATGGGAAAAAATCTGAATCTGATTTTGTTTATTATACTGCATTCAATTGAATAATAATCTTTATGATGATGATGATGCATAATCTAAAAAAGATTCATCAGTTACTTGATTTCATTTAACAAATTTGCTGAAACCTGCCAAATGTTTGGATTTATGCTTTAAAAATATCTTTAATTCAACTTGGTTTAAAACTCCTATAAAAATTCCTTAAATGAAAAAAAAAAAAGAAAATAAATAGAAAACTTTAAAACTTTATTCTCAGAACTCAAAATTACTTTTAGTCTTGTGAAAAGTTGATGATTGATTTGAAACTTTTATTTTAAAACTTTCTTAAACTATTTTAATCTATTTCCAAAAGTTATTTCAATAGCAAAAGCTGATAGAAAAAATAAATATTAAGGTTCAACCCAATTAATCAAAAAATCGTTTTAAATCCACTGCACCTTGAAAAAATGTAAATTTTGTGGCTTTGTGTAATTTATCAAAATCTTTTTAAATGTGATTTTGAGCATCGAGGAGAAGAACAAGGAAAAAAATTAAATGAGAACGAAATTAGTTTCTTAAAGAATATTTCATATCAATATAACATTTGTGAAGACATTTTCAAATTAATATTTTTCATAATAAAGTAGATATCAGATTTTTAATCTGTTTAGTTAATTCTGTGGATCATGTGAGGTGGACGCCTGTTACATGGTGCACAACTTGTCGATGTATAAAATTAGTATTCGATGAATTAATGTTTAAGTTGAAATTTTTCGTTTCAAACTCTGTTCTTGTTTTGTTACACTTCTTATCAATAACCCATTATAACGACGAGGTATAGTTTTTGTAATCAAGTGCAGAGTTTCAACAAAAAAGGTTATTTGAATTGCAAATCGAAATTTAAAATTAGGAACAAGTTTCAATTCGTAGACGTCATATAGTGTCGAAAAATAAAATGTTTCAAGCCTAGGGTGATTTAAGATTAAATTCCGCTGGAGGCGAACCAAATTTCTGACTTGCTTGCAAATATTTATTTTTAAACTCCTTTTAAGATCAAGTAATTTTCCGATACTACAAAAAAAAAAAATTACTTGGAAAAAATCTCCCCCCCTCCGTTCGCACGGCCTTGCGCCTTGAAGCATACAAGACTTTAGGGAAGAAGATAAACTTTTAAAATTCTCTTTGTCTGATACTTACAAACTGTGAAATGAGAAATGATATGGCAAAAAATAGTCAACGGACCTCTTATGTTCGGATTTTACTTGATTTTTGCCTAGAGTCAGGGCACCCTGAATTAAGGATCAAATCTCCTTTAGTAAAGGATCAATTTTCCTGTAACTAAAAAAATATCACAATTTTTTTAGTCTCACGAAAATGCTTCTAGTTCATCCACGAGTTCATCTATCGTTCTAACTTTTAGAGCATATAAACCATAAACATATAAATTATGCGCTGTCAGAAAATGCAAGAGACGGCGAGTTGCTAAATTTTCCTGAAAAGATTTGAGGCCCTCAGAGCCAAGGTGTATAAGTGACAAAATGTTCAATTTTGAGTTAATGATGCCAATTGATTCTTCATACTTCAAACTATATTTGATGATTTTTTCAAATTTTTATAGTTTTATTAACATACTGTTACGTTCCAAAGCAAAATACAAATTTTCAAAAATCTGTGGAAAATTTCCAAACCCAACAACTTAGAAGCGTGTTTTCTCGAAATAAGCTTTCAAGCACTTATACCTGTGCTTATACCACTTTGGCTCAAAGGGCCTCATATGATGAAAATATAAAAAGGGGATCAAGTATCTCTATTCTCCCCTATTGGTACATATGTAGTTTAGTTCGAGTATCAAACAATTTAAACTGCAAAATTATATGTAAATAATAGTTTTTCAGCGCTATGATGATCAATGTTTCTTATATTTATTGATTTGCGGAACTTCTGATGTTTTTTTTTAATAAATTGAGATATAATAATTTTGAATTCGTTTCCCATTTTTTTTAAATTTTCTTGTTGAAGCTTAAATTCCTTA
Source organism: Uranotaenia lowii (assembly GCF_029784155.1). NCBI lineage: Eukaryota > Metazoa > Arthropoda > Insecta > Diptera > Culicidae > Uranotaenia > Uranotaenia lowii. The sequence continues at coordinate 131,099,001 of NC_073692.1, forward strand.
GTTGAAAATTAAAAAAAAATACAGTGGGTGAATCTGCATTCAATTTTTTTTATATATATCTTATACTTTAATATGCTGTTAACTTATCCTCAAAACCGTAAAATCAAGACTATGTAACTTGTTGCAATTTTTTATTTAATTTTTTGTAGTCAGAATTCAAAATGCAAAACTAATGTTTGGTGAATGGTTTTTAATTTAGATATTTCTTTTGCACGAATCGTAAATTTATTCAACGGAGCTTGCCGAGTTGGATAATTACGTCCAGTGCTGAAAAAAAAACGAGTTTTGCAAAGAGTAGCATACACAATTTTATGCAAATTTGGAAAAATCCTTTAAAAATCCCTATTTTGGCATGATCCCTTTCTTGGCATGCCAAAATGCCTTCTCATGTTTTGCGGGTCCAAATTGTGCCCAAAAATTTTTGATAAATTTTCATTGCGAATAGATTAATTTATTTTAAGACTGTGCGTACCGTTTTTTGATTTTTTTATATTTAATTTATTGATTGAGCATTCACAAAAATGTCTAAAACTTTATCAAAAAATTCTTACCGTTTTTGGCAATAAAAATCTCTGCATCTTGAAGTGAGCCAAAAAATTGGCTTTAACCGATTGTCTTTCAGTTTTCGAACCTTAGGATAAGCTGTTTAGTGTAGGTTCTATAAGTGGAACAATTGCCAGGCTCCGGTTGCCAAAAACGGTAAGCTGTAGTAACTGTTTAAAGAAAACTGATATTCAACTAATCAAATGATTGTCTGTTTTTTTCCAGCACCACCATCGACCGAGGGCTCCCTAAGAAAAGTAAAATCACCGGTCTCTAAATCAGTTTCATCGGTTGTTGCTGAGCCAAAATGGACAGCAGAAGAACCACTGAAACTATGCGATCGCTTATCTGTTATTGAAAACAAACTAGCCTTAATTGTAAAGAAGATGAAAGACCAAGAAGATGTCATTCAAAAACTGGTGATTCCTTCGAAATATCACAATTTTTCCGAAGGTGATAGTTCTGATAGTTCCCTCGACGAGACACAACCTGAGGAAAAGGAGAAACAATTTAAAAGCGAAACTAATGTTCAAAAAAATGTAACTTATGTCAAAAAACTGATTATAAAAGGAGATCGTCGGGTGAAATGGCCGGTAGCTGACACGAATGATTTGTGGCGCCTGGAGGCGCTCGTCCAGGACGATTTCCGTGTACGGACAGAGCTTTGTGAACTATTTGACCGAATTCCTTCGAATGATTTGTACAGATATCTACGCAAGAATATAGAAATGCTGTTTCGGAACACCGAGAAATTCACGTGGTCAGGAAGAACCGCGCACAATTGCAAGTATGTGCCACCAAATACCAAGCCGGCAAGCTCATTCAAAACCGTCTGTCTGCTGTTGGATAGGGCGGGCCAAAATTTTCCCGAACATAATCGACACATGATAGAATCAACATGCCAAAAGGCGATGATCCGTTTCAATGATAATGCCCAGCATAGAAAAATGCTTAACAAGTATTAATTGGCCAAATAAAGCAAACAATTCGTTAAAAAAAACAATTACCTAACATCTTCTTTCTTGTGAAAAGAATCCATCACTATGAACAATCGCATCCCCATGGTTTACGAACACCTCGTAAACACTACTATCCAAGTCGGATTATGGCCTATGGGGCGGAATTGCCTCGGGCCTCGGGTCCTAGGGAGCCCCGAAGTGAAAAAAAACAACAATATGCTCAACCAGCCAACTGTTTGAGCGATGGTAGAGTTTTTGAAAAAAATTTGACTTCAAAATTTATGCTAATTCTAACATTTTGTTGTCTTTAGATTTTTGATGCAACAAAAATTGAGTTTACTGGAATTTTTTAAGGTTGACTTCTTTGCGCGATTTTTTTTACAAATCATTATTTCGTGCATTTTGCTCTGCTTAAAATCTGCCTTAAATCAAAATCACCTCCTACCGTAGGACTCGGAGAACAAACAAACACTTTCTGCAGGACGTTTATAATTTTCATATTCATTTGAATGAAAATTAAATTTCCCTTTTCAACGGATATGGCTTAAATTGCTTCAAACGGCGAGAAAGCGAAAAAGAGATGAAATTTCAATATGTAAAAAAATCGCGTAAAGTAGTCAACTTAAAAAAATTGTAGTTAATTCATGTTTCGTTGTATCAAAAATCTAAATGCAAAAAAATGTTAGAATTAGCATAAGTTTTGTAGTCATATTTTTTTTAAAACTTTACCACCCCTCAAACAGTCTTTACGAGCAATCGAATGAAAAGTAGGTTTTTCAGACCACTTTTTTGAACTTTTTGTGACCCTTTCATTTAAAAAAATATGCATAAGATAGATATTTTTTGAGTATGTAATGCATGAGCTGGAATAATTTTTCTGAGGCATGTTCTTTTGGTTTTTTTTTCTTTCGTGCTGATTATCGAGAAAACGATTAGCTTAAGCTGTATATAATGTTCCAAAAATATTTTACTGACATTACAAGATTTCTAGTGATATAAGTTTCGTTGTAATGGGTTAGATATGAAAAGAGTTATAACGATTTTAGCTTGGAGTGTCAAATTGACACTCCTAAGTCTGATAAGGTTGACGAAACCTAGTGCGGATGAGGGTTAAAATTGCTACAATTATTCATCATTGCATGGTACCATCCTCAAAATATATTTGTGTTTTGAGTGAAGTTTATCAGGAAAATATCATTTTATTTGAATGTTAAAATGAGGTTTTGTTTCAACAAACAAACAAAAACTACAAAATATTTACATTAGAATTGATTGTTTTTACTTCTTTTTTTTTCTTTTGTTCGATAACACAAAGCAGTATTCATATTTTTCCGTGGCGCCAAAAGTTTAAGAGCTACTTTTTACTAATTTGAAGGCGCTGAATTCAAATTTGATACTTGTTTTTTCTACCAGCCTCAATTTTTGAGATCGTACGGTTAACTTTTGAAAAAAGGTAAAAATCTATTTTATATGAAGCCCTCAGAGCCAAAGAGGTATAAGTGACAAAATGTTCGATTTTGAGTTAATAATGCCAAACAAATTTTCATATTTCAAAGTATATTTTGTGATTTTTTAAGATTTTTACATACTTTTACGTTCGAAAGAAAAATACAAATTTTAGAAAAATGTATGGAAAATGGCCAAATACAACAACTTAAAAGCGTGTTTTCTCGGAATTAGCTTTTATGCACTTATACCCCTTTGGCTCCAAGGACCTCATACGTGTTTAAAAAAATAGAACATTTCTAAAATACTCGAAATAAGGAAGAAATCGTACATTTTAAATCAATGATCAACTTTTTCGAAGGCCGCAAGTAGTTTTGATTTTTGAGAGAACCGGAGTTTTCTTGTATATATTTTCATTAGTTTCTCAGAAACTAGAATAGTTAGATTAAATCTTAATCCACGATCAAATGGATCAAATTTATTTGTTTATTTTTAATGCGAATACGACAAATGATTCGAATTCATAACGGCAAAACCTTTCAAAATTAATTTTTGAAACAAAGACACCACTGCTAATGCCCTAATATTTCATAGTTCCCTTGCTTTACAGATTTGAAAACAAGAACACATAGCTTAATTATTGTAATATGCATTTTAAGACTCCCGAGCAGACTTTGATGCCTGAATCGATAGCAAACAGTTACCAAAATAAGCTATCAATGCCAAAGTGATAGCATAATTTAGTGTCATATTTTTCCCGATGGTAAAATTAGGTTTCATTGAAGCATCAATTTGTCGAAAGATAATGTCAAACCAATACCAAAATAAGGCATTGAGAGCTAAATGAAAGCATTTTTTGGTTTTGATTTTTCCAAGATAACAAAACAAGGCATCACCAAGGTTTCATTATTTTCATCTAGTAGAAAAGTGAGATGGGAATGATACCATGATTTGGTATAATATTTTCTGCGATAAAAAAAATTATGAAACAGTCAAAAATTTGATCGAAATGAAAACAAACATACAGTTTAGTAGTTACCAGCAAAGTGCGGGCATTAAAAGGTGTTTGATTTTTCAGTGATATCACAACAAGGCATCATCAAGATATCATTAATTTTAATCTCTGATTTATCATTTCGGCGAAAAAACAACAGTAAGAATTCAGTTCTTAAGTTCTTTTCTTAATTTTCATACAATAATAAACTGAGACCAAAAAGAGGTAACGAGTTGACAAAATTTGTTTTCTAAAAAAATTCAATTAAAAAAAATCAACTTAGAATACAATTACCATAGGATTTGATTGGTATGTTTGGCAAAATCAATCCTTCATGCAATGTGTTTTTTACATGCCAAACGTTTTTTTTCTTCTAAGTAAACTCCTTTGACTTCAAGTGTTTCAAATTTATTTTATTATTCAGGTATACTTATTTCAAATTGTTTATCCAAAAACATAATAAGTGTTATATAGGTTTTTTCATGTGATTTGTATGATTTGATTAGGTGTTAAAAATTAAATCGAACTGAAAACAAACAGTTAATTTGTTTGTTACCAGTATGCGCATTTTTGAGTGGTGATTTTTCAGTGATTGCAAAAATAGACATCATTAAGGTATCATTATTCTAAAAACCCAAATGAATCTACATTCTTCTATTTAACTATTTTTAACAGTTGAGTTGCTTCGACTATTACGGCCCTCTCTCCTTCTGACCTAGGGAAACAAATAAACAAATAAATTTTTAGCTGTTGAATTTTCGACGATAGCAAAATCATATATTTTTAATCTGTCATATTTTCAAATTTGGTTTCAAATTAAGACATCATGAAGGAATCATCCAGATTAGATTTTCATATAAAAATGAGATCAACATTCATTATCAACGGCAAACTGATAGCAAAATCCGTTGTTTATTTTTTAAGGATTGCAAGCTGTCAATAAATTTGTATATTTTTTTTTAATGAGCCAACACCTCACGTCTAATTAATCGTTTCAACCCCTTAAAGAACCCTCTCTGATTTTTTTAAATATTTGAAAGGGCTCAAAATTTTTTTAAATATTGTACTATGAATTCAAGTTAACTATAAAAAATTAAACTGAAATAAACTTCTTACTTTTACCGAGATTATTCAAACAATTATGAGCGCTACTAATAAACTGTAGAGATGGAAACTTTACCACCTGTTTGTTGTTCTTTCGTTCTAAGTACTTTTTCGGACATTTTTTTTAAAATCTACATTTTGATTTTTCTTCCTACATAAAACACAGTTTTGCAAAACAATCACAACATTCGTTTACGGAATGCAAAATATCATGTGGTCGCTTTTCTCCAGTTGCTGAGACTTTTATTGAAACACGAGGTTCTCCGACTTTCACAGTAAGTAGGCGTGAATAGGAGTGAGCGGCGCTCTCAATCTTTTTAGTGGTTTGTTGGTAAACAAACTTCTTTGAGTTCCGCAGTTGCGTAGCCTAAATAGCAAAAATGGCTAAATCGGGAGTTTGATAAACGGTAACACCTCCTATATATATACACACCTTGATCGAAAGTTAGTTATGGAAGTTTTTGTTATTTCAAAAGTGGTTTACAAGAACCCATAAATTGATTTCTTGCACACTTCTCTATTTTAGGAAGAAATAATCTCAAATTACTCAAAATTACTTTTTCAATGTTGGTATTTATTGTCTATTTTGAGTAATTTTTCGCAACTGTGTATTGATGTAAACAAAAACAAACAGTTGTGATCGGGGATTTCGTATATTTCGTTTCGTTGTAATAAAAATTAAAAAGAAAAACAACATCGTTCTTGTTAGTAAAGTGCTGGTGTCCAAGGAGCCATGTGGCTCGCGTTTTTTCCGTTCCGCGATAGTGCATTCAAACGATAGTGCGTTAGTGTATGCAAGCAGCAGTAGGGTCCTAGTTACTGTCAACCTTACAATACTTCTGTGCCCTGGAGCTGAACACAGACGATTTCGAGGAGATGGAGGTTCCCAGATAAACATGCATGATTCTGCAGCAAAGAGGTCCATCAGATAGGTCCATATCCAACAATGTGTACATCCGAAAAAACGGAACATGGATGGCGATTAGAGGAACCTGGCCAGTTTTGAAATTAACATCCACTCATTGAAGGCTGGATGTTTAGAATACATTCGGTAAGTGCTGATCTGTAACTCTTTAATGTTAAACAATAATTAAAAATTAAATGCAGTTTATTTTTGAAGTAAGTTAGTTTATCCTACACTAACTTGATAATTTGTTTTCAATTCTCAAAAAAATAAAACGATTTATTCATTTTAATTTAATGAATAGTTAATTTTATTTAATTGAGAATTGAAAATAAATGACGACGGTAGTGTAGGATAAATCTACTTACACTGGAAATCCACTGAATTTTATTCTACTCAAAAACGCATGTAAAAAAAATGCTAAACGAAGCGTTACCAAATTCGCCTTTGCTACTGTAAACGTTGCAAAACTTTGCAAAACTTTCAACGAATGCCGAATCAAGAAACGAACATTATTTCAAGATAAAGCTTGGCACCTGAAGCATTTTCATGAATCCCTCAACTCAACTTTGTTGAACGGCTTTAAAATTTTGCCCGTGCTGTTTTGGAGTATCTCAAATAAACCAACATCGCTTTCCTATAGATTATAACGTTAGTTGCATAAGCGCAGGCGATTACGGTTATGCGTTGAAATTTTGTTATTTAGAACAAATTCGAACTTTACCTGAAAAAGTTGAAGGTGAACTCATATTTCCTGGGTAGAATGTGTGCTTATTATTACAACTAAAAATTTCATTCTAAACCGTATTCTGATTTCCTTTTTAAATTTTTATAACAGTGATGAGATGGTCCTGAATTGTTCAGCAGCTTAATACTCAATCAATGTGAATGGCGGTTGAATGAATTTTAAATGACTATGATATCAGCTTTATGTTAAAAAAATCGATCAACCAGAAATGGATAGACGTAGAAATAACTTTTGATGGAACAGTTCAAAGTAGGAAACCAGATGTTAAGATACTTTTGAAAAAATATGAAGAGATAAATATGAAAAAGTCACCAAAGAAAGAATAACATTTGGAAAATTCTACGACATTTTTAACTAAAATTTATGAATTTTTCTCTGATAATCTTGAGGTTTTTATAATACGAATAATGATAAGCAATTTGATGAATTCTCTATCTCGGCAGACTACCAAAGTTTCTCGGTAGGTCCTAGAGTTCTAGGAATTTTCATAATTTACTACATCCTAAAGATTTAACCCCATCAAAACCATTCATTGAAATCTTATGTATTGTATACATTCAGGCGTTTAAAATTTGTTTTTTTTGTGTATTTGCTAGGATATTAAATGAAATTATTTGAAATCTGTTTGAATAAATTGTTTTCGAATGCTTTTCTTTCAACTCAAAAAAAAAAAAACACATTTTATGATAACCTGATACTATGAAATTGGCAGTCAACACGTTGAATCAATTGAAGCGAGCTTGTAATAATTTACTCCAAACACCTAAAACCTAAACCATTTTTAAGCTTTTTATAATTTTTTTTGATTCAAAACATATTTTTACCAACTGATTTGAAAAAAGTCAGTCCAATTCAGGGTTTCAGCTATTTTTCATTTTGAAATTTAAAATTTTTTTCCGGTTTTTCCCGATAAGGAAAGATGATTCTCCCAATACATTTTTATTATACTATAAGCATCCTTGTCTGTCCTCTGACTGCTCGTTTTTGCGCAAAATTGTTAAATTTAATTTTTTTTTAGTGGAAGAATTTCATGTTTTATTCAACTAAAATAAATCTACCTAAAATACTCAACATTTGCAAAGGCAAAGTGAAAACGCCTTCATGTAGGCAAGGCAAAAATTTTGGGGATTGGTTTTCGTTTTTGATGAATTAGCAATTTCACTTTATACATGATGGTTTTTGGAGACGATTTTGATTTTGATGCGAAGATTGTTATATGAATTCAGGCAATTGATTAAATTGAACCAAATCAAGAAAAAAATCGAAAAAATTAAAATATTGACCTCGGGAAAAATTGCACAAAGTTTTGCTATCATGCTCTGTTATTGAAATTTTGGCATAATTAGGTATTATTTTGCATAAAAGTCTGATCGGGTAAGGTTTCAATGAAACCTAAAATTATACAAAATTCTGCTATCATGCTTTGTTAGCAAAATTTTGTATCATTTTGCCCTAATAACGGTGAAACAATGCCCCAATTTTTATCCCATTTTTCATACACGGATTGCACAGTTATACCAAATTTTGGTTGCATTCAAAGCTCATTGAAACCTCGTTAAGCCAGCGTTTTCAAAATTATTTTGAAAGCTCACCGATGCCAAATTTTGGATCTAATCGAAGCCAAAAATTGGCATCATTGTGCTCTCAAAACGCGTTTTGAGATGGTGGTTAAACGAGGTATCATTAAGCTTTCAGTGAAACCTACAGTTGGTATAATTGTGGTATCGGCATATGAAAAGTGAGACCCAAATTTTGGCATTGTACCACCTTTATTCGGGCAAAATGATACCTCATTTTACTTTCAAGGCATGATAGCAAAATTAGGTATAATTTTGCCATAAAAGTCTGCTCGGGCTCAGCTTTCATAGTTTAAGAAAATTTTATGTTAACTGTTAAGTCGCTGTCGCTTTGATTTAGATACCTTATATCCACTAGGGTGGAAGCTTGTGGGTTATGTCGAATTTCAAAAACCGACCATTTTCTAGACTGGCCCAAAAAACTGACCTGTACAAAATTTCAGCTCAATCTGACTTAATTTAGAGGTGCCTCAAAGCGCCCAAATTTTGGGAAATCGAAAAAATCGAAATTTTCATTTTGATTTCTAATTACTTGCATGAAACGTCAAAATCTGATGTTATCCCGAAAAAAATCTTTTGTTAAAAAAACAATTTTCATGAACATAGCCGTTTTTCGGGTAACCAACCCAGTTTCATGCATTTCTAAGCCATTTGGCATCAAAATTAAAATTTCGATTTTCCGAAATTTGGGCTTTTGTTCGTCCCAAAAATCCGGTACAGGCTTACTCTGAATCGGTACAGATTTAAACTGATGTCTAATTTTCAAAATTATATATGCAATTTTTATCTTGAACTTCAAATTCATGGGTTCTGAATTCAGTCTTCGGAGTTTTGAAATAGATCGAGTTTCAACCGATTTTAGCTGCAAAATTGTGCATTACAATTTTTCTACGCTATGAACTTAATCAATAAACGTTTTTTAGTGTTTGTTGGTCTACGAACTTTGATTTGATTACCATAAATTTAAAAACCGTGAGTGAATCTAAATTGAAACAAATGTATCATTAGAATGACTCAACTTGGGTTCATTTTCCCGGGACTAAAAAGATTCGTTTTGGCTCAAAACTCATCCATGATTTTTGGCTAAATTTTTAAGTAACATTAACATGAGTAAAATTGAACTTTTAGGTGTGTTTGGAAAAATTGATTGTTAAATTCTGATAAATCAAACCTCATTTTTGTTTTTTTTTTTTGTAGACACAGTTTCTGTGCGAATTTATAATTTCTTTATACTTCATTTCCACCGAACAACTTTGTCGAAGACTTCGTATATTATTAGGCTAAATATTGCTATTGAATAGCGGTATGGCATGGCATTGCAAAACAATCAATTCAACAGAAATTGGCGCAACAACCATAAGTAATCTTGGATCCACAAAAGAAACTAAAATGAGGTTGATTTTTCAGAACAAAATATTCTATTTTCCCATGCATTCCTGAAAGTTCAAATTTATTCATGTAAACGTTACTTAAAAATTCTGCAAATAAACATGGATGTGTTTTTAACCAATACAAAGCTTTTTAAACCCCAGAGTTTTAGAAATTAAAAAATGACCTCAAATCAGCTCAGTCTAAATGCATCATTTTTTTTATCTCAAACTTTGATATGGTATTAAATTATCCCCAAAACTGTTAATTTTAGAGTGTTTAAATTGTTTCTCATATTTTTTTTTAAATTTTCGCAATGATTATTCTGAAGTAAAAACGTGATTTCAAAATTGTTCAATGAGATCTTTAAAATTATGATACAAAAACAATGTTTGATTAATTGTTTCTAAAAAAGCAAAAAAAAAGGAATTAAAAATGTTTTTTTTTTTCAATTTAATGGCTTTTCAAAAATGAAAAAAATCTTTATTGAATTGTAAAGAAAATATTTTTCGTTGTAAAACTCGGTTTAAAAAACAGAATACAAGTATGTCGGGAAATGGTTGGGTCAACTTAGGTTATTATGATCAAAATTACTCTGATTGTTGGTGATCATGACTTAAAAACATCAATCAAAAATATTGTTTAAATGCATTTTAATAGTGTCGTCAACTTCAGTTTTTCTTTACCCATAACGATTTTGTGCGATGCAACGAACAGAATAAACGAAAAGTGAAAAAAACATCATAAATTGCCTCGAAGCGCGAGAAGTTGAACATTAAACATTAATTTTTTTAAACTTATTTTTAACTAATTAAGCAATCATAACATAAAAAAAACACACAGTTCAAACTATTTCAGGCTGAATAACTAAAATATAATTTACAGATTTTTGTGGAAAGCTTTTCGAATTTATTGCTTTTTCGAGACCGTTACCAGATAAACAATTCGTTTAATCTATCGTGTATCAATCTTCGAATCTCTTATAGAACCTTATCAAACGATTTATTTCTTATAATTATCTTGATATTGACGTGTTTTTTGCTAAGGGGCTGTCCACATACCACGTGGACAACTTAGGGGGGGGGGGGGGTATGGAAATGTCCACGCTTGTCCACGGAGAGGGGGGTAGGGGTTTGGGTCATGTCCACGTGGACAAACTTACTTTCACAATATATTCTAAAGGTGAAAAAATATTGAGATGTTTAAATCATAATCTTAAATTTCAAAGCTTTCCTGTTTAAGCTTGAACAATAAGTAGCTACTTGAGGCAAGTTTTAAATATGATAGTTTAGAAATTTAAAATTTATAAAATAATTTCAAATCGGGAAATGATCAATTCTTTTTTTTTTTAAATCAGCCATTTCAATAACAAAAAGGCAAAAAGTGGTGATTTCTAACTGTCAAATTAGATTAAGAAAAAAAAACAATTTCAATTCTGTCCACGTGGACATCCGGGGAGGGGGGTAGGGGTTTGCCAAATGTCCACGCTTGTCCACGGAGGGGGAGGAGGGGGTCAAAAATCTTATTTTTCTGTCCACGTGGTATCTGAACGGCCCCTAATTGACATCTTCGCTTGGCTGTCAGTAAACAGTTTTGTTTTTTTTTTTCGGAAGATTGAAAGAATTTCTCGAATCTTGACTCTCTGGAGCCACGATTAGAAATTTAAGAAATTATATTCCAATACCTTCACATTCGCATGGAATAGTTCTTGTTAAGCTGCTTAACGCATCGAGTGGTTTGATTATGAGAAAGCAAATGGAAAAAAAAACTTTTTCTGCCAGCTTCAATTACTCTCTGGAACCACGTTTTTCGCACTGAATCATTTGAAGTCACAGTTTTGAATTTACTTTTCTTCTAGGTGAAATGTACCTTTTTGCTCTGCTCAATTCAGGTAAACTTCTCCTTGCTACGAGGTAATCTTACCTTTTTGGATTTACCTTTTCTAGGTAAATTCTACCTTTTTTGATCTGATTACCTTTTTATTATTACCTTTTTAATATTTTCCGTGCAGTTCTACGTTCCCCTTTGCCTGAATAACAACGGGCCAAAAGCGCTTTTGCCGGCATCTCTTAATCGTTATTCTGAGGATTTTGACTTTGACATTTCGAGGAATATGTTCCGTAGAAAAATTAAGACGTGTCAAGAAATGTGTCGAGTGGATTTTAATTTCTATACGTTATTTATGATTAGGTTATCATTTGAATCAGCATGTGATCCGATGTTTTGCGATGAATAAACGCCTAGCATCATTTTAAAAAGAAATTATGAAATTCATGTTTTTTTAGAATTTAGATATTTCTTCTCGTCAAATACAAAGGCTTAATTGTTATTAGTTCGTATTTGTTAATAAGTCGTATCACAAAATGAATTCAAAACATAACCAATCATAAGAAAGCTCTATAAGTTACATTTGTCATGTCAAATTTAAATGAGCTGACCTTTTTATGTATAAACATTTTATAAGGTGTCAGAATATAATCGGATCTGGCTTTCTGCATTTTGCAAAAATGGTAATAGCTGATCATTCAACAATTTATTTGGCTGAAAATCGACAAATAAATTAGTTTCCACTTAAGACCGATAGTGATGATAGGTAACTGTTGTGACAATATTTAACAAAATATTTCATTTATCAGTTTTATACAGGAATATCTACATTTAGTTAAATTTTTACAAAAACTGACAAGCTCTTACCATTTTTGGCAATGAAAATCTGTGCACTTTCGAGTGATCATAATGATTGAGCCTGTTAAAATTCTATCGATTATTTTTCAAGTTTAAAACCTTATTATAAACTCTTTAGTGTAGGTTCTATAAAATGGAACAATTGCCAGGTTCCGGTTGCCAAAAACGGTAAGCTGCTGTAGCTATTTAGAAAACACTGATTTCAGCTAATCAAATGATTACTTACTTACTTACTTAATGATCCCGCGCCGATCCTCCGGTGCATAGGGCCGTGGTAAAAGACCTCCACTGTTGACGATCCGGAGCCAGCGTCTTCACCTGGTCCCAGTCAAGATTCTCGTCGACAGTTCGGATTTCAGCGGCTAGGCTTCGCCGCCACGAATTTCTGGGTCTGCCTCTTCTTCGATGACCTTCTGGATTCCAATCTAGCGCCTTTCTGCAAATCTCGTTTTCATCTTTTCGCAGCGTGTGCCCAATCCATCTCCACTTACGTTCCCGAATCTCGATTTCTAGCGCCCTTTGATGACACCGGCGATGTAATTCCTCATTCGAGATCCAGTTGCCAGGCCACCAAGCGCGGATGATATTCCGCAGGCAGCGGTTTACAAATACTTGCAGTTTTCGCGTCGTCACCGCATATGTGCACCAAGTTTCGCACCCGTACAGCAATACGGATTTGACGTTTGAGTTGAAGATTCGGATTTTAGTTCGTAGAGAGATCTGGCGTGACCGCCAGATGTTTCGGAGACTCGCAAACGCAAATCGGGCCTTTCTGATCCGGGTTTCGATGTCTTTCCTGGTACCACCATCAGGCGTTATCTGGCTACCAAGATACTGGAAGCACTCCACTTTCTCAACTTGTTGCCCAGCTACCATGAAACTGGAGGGATTTTCTGTGTTGATCTCCATCGACTTGGTCTTTCCAACATTGACTTTGAGACCTGCTGCCTTGGAACTTTCGGTGAGGTCGTCGAGTTTGCTCTGCATATCTGGTTGTGTTTGGGCTAGCAAAACAATATCGTCAGCCAGGTCAAGGTCGTTCAGTTGCTCCATTGTTGAAGGATTCCACGGCAATCCTCGGTTCGGTGCACAGTCAATCGATCCAATCAGAATCTCATCCATTACGATTAGAAAAAGTAGCGGTGATAGAATACATCCTTGTCTCACTCCAGCAGTTACCGGGATTGGTTCGGACAAGACACCGTCGTGCAAGACCTTGCACGAAAATGCCTCATACTGTGCTTCGATGAGATGGACTAGTTTCTCTGGGACCCCTCGTCGCCTTAGAGCCGCCCAGATGTTTTCATGGTTAAGTCGGTCGAATGCTTTTTCGAAATCAACGAACACCAGCAGAAGAGAGTCCTGGAATTCGTTGATTTGTTCCAGTATGATTCGTAGCGTTGTGATGTGGTCCACACATGATCGTCCGGATCGGAATCCAGCTTGTTGCCGTCGGAGTGTAGCATCTATTTTCTCCTGGATCCTGTTCAGAATCACTTTGCAGAGTACTTTGAGGGTTGTACAGATCAACGTTATGCCTCGCCAGTTACCGCACTCTGTCAGGTCTCCTTTCTTCGGGACCTTTACAAGGATACCCTGCATCCAGTCGGCCGGGAATGTTGCAGTATCCCAGATGTCAGCGAAAAGACGGTGCAACATTTGTGCTGATAGGGCAGGGTCGGCTTTCAGCATTTCAGCAGGGATGCAATCGATCCCAGGTGCTTTGTTGGATTTCATGTTTTTGATTGCCGCTTCTATTTCAGCCAGCGAGGGCGCTTCCGAGTTGACGCCATTAATGCGACTTACTGTTGGCGCTTCGAGCTGCGGGTTTTGTTGGCCATCGCTATTCGTGACTTGGAAGAGTTGTTCGAAGTGCTCAGTCCATCGTTTGAGCTGATCTGTTCGATCGGTCAATAACTGACCTGCTCGGTCTTTCAGCGGCATTCTTGCATTAGTCCTTGCACCACTGAGGCGGCGAGAAATGTCATAAAGTAATCGGATATCTCCATTGGCGGCGGCTCTTTCTCCCTCTTCGGCTAGGGAGTTTGTCCAGGCTCTCTTGTCTCGTCTACAAGCTCGTTTAACTGCCTTTTCCAGCTCCGCATATCGTAAGCGGGCGGCTGCTTTGGCTGACCCGGTACATGCCTGCTCAATTCCGACTTTCGCCTTTCTCCGATCATCGACCATCCTCCAAGTTTCATCCGACATCCATTCACTCCTTCTTCCACAAACTTTACCGAGAGTACCATGGCTCGTCGTGATAAAGGCATTCTTGATTCCACACCACTGTTCTTCGACTGTTCCGTCTGTCGGCAGCTCCGAGGCTCGGGATTCTAGCTGTTCAACGTATGCCCTTTTCACCTCTGGATTCTCCAACCGGCGGACGTCGTATCGACACCCGACTTTCTCCTCGCGCCGTTGGATACGCGCAACTCTCAGTCGTATCTCGCCAAGGACGAGGTGATGGTCAGATGCAATGTCTGCGCTTCGTTTGTTGCGGACATCAAGAAGGCTCCTTCTCCATTTTCGGCTGATGCAGATGTGGTCAATTTGATTTTCTGTTCGGCCATCTCGGGATACCCAAGTGACCTTATGTGCTGGTCGATGGGGGAAGAGCGATCCGCCGATCACCATGTTGTTGTTGCCACAAAATTCTACAAACAGCTCTCCGTTTTCGCTCATCTGTCCTAGGCCATGGCGCCCCATGATGCGCTCAAGGTCCTGATTGTCGGAGCTAATCTTTGCGTTGAAGTCGCCCAAATGGATTTGAATGTCACCCTTCGGAATTCTCTCAACCACGCTGTTCAGTTGACTGTAAAACTGCTCTTTCTCCTGCAAGTCGGCAACGTCAGTTGGCGCATAACACTGGACCATTGTAAGGTCCAATGATTGTCTGTTTTTTTTTTATTTCAGCTCCACCATCGACCGATGCCTCCCTAAGAAAAGTAAACTCACCGATCTCTTTATCAATTTCACCGGTTGTTGCTGAATTGACGACAGATGCACCTCCAACGCAAGGCGATCGCTTAACTGTCATTGAAAACAAACTAGCCTTAATTGTGCAGATGATGCAAGCTCAAGATGATGCCATTAGAAGACTGGTGGTTCCTTTGAAAAAATTGCAAGCTGACTGCGCAGGTGAGACGAGGAAAAAATATCACACTTTTGCCGATGGTGATGGTTCCGATAGTTCGCTCGATGAGGAGGAACAACCTGAAGAAAGGGAATTTAAAAGCATAAGTTATGTCCACAAAATGGTCACTAACGTCCAGGTAACTGATGTCCAAAAACAGAATACAAAAGGAGAATGTCGAGTGGAATGGCCGGTAGTTGACACGAATGATTTATGGCGCCTGGAGGAGGCACTCGTTAATGAAGATTTCCGTGTACGAACAAAGCTTTGCGAACTATTTGACCTAGTTCCTCCGAAAGATTTGTACACATATCTACGGAGGAATATAAGAATGCTGTTTCGGAACACCGAGAAATTCACATGGTCAGGAAAAACCTCGCAAAGTTGCAAGGATGCACCAAATACAAAGCCTGCAAGCTCACTCAAAACCGTATGTCTTCTGATGGATTGGGCTTGCCAAAATTTTCCCGAATATAATAGGAAAATGATAGAATCAACATGCCAAAGGGCGATGCGCTGTTTAAATGACGCTATTAGAAGCATGAAATACAAGCATTAATTGACTAAATAAAGCAAACATTTTGTTTTGAAGGAATCTATTAACATTTTTCTTGTGAAAGATCACCACTATTGTAAACCGTCTCGGTTGAAATAAACTCCTATCCATTCTTCGTTGTTCTTGGTTTGAGAGTCGAGTCTAGAGCAGACCTTATTCCTTTGCACTGGATTTCTGGACGTATGACTTCAAGCGTCTTCTGCTTGTTTATTTCTCTTATTTTGCCTTTTCAGGTTATTTTACAGAAGGATATTAGCGATACGGAAATGGTTTGGAGGTTCATTACGCATTTTATCTATACATTTTCGGTAGGGGAGGAGCGGGCTATATGCGCCTATTAATCAAAACACTGATTTAATCAAATATCACATCGAATATGTGTACAAAAACTATATACATGTGTGCAGGCATCTGTTTTCCATACATTGGACTAATTTTTATGTTAAAATTTTCTTCTGTTTCCGAGAAAACAATGTTATGATAAGTGTTGTCTAAAATGCCGAACCGCAAACCGTGCGGGCAATATGCGCCTATTAATGTTTTAAACAAAATTTCTGTTTTTTTGGGCAATATTTCCGTATAATTTCATTGAAACTGCTAGAAAGTAATAATTTCCGTACGATAAAGCTGAAGTTTTATAAAAATCTATGAATGTTATAATTTTATGGAATGAAACAAAAATTAGGGTTGCCATGCTATGGAGGCAGTTCATCCATGAGAAAAACTTAATCAAATCTATTTTTGGATCTTAAATTCTCTCTTAAGATGTTATTCAGATCTTAGATTTGAAGGTTCAATGATAAACATCATTTATTTATTCTATTTAACCTGTTATTTTAGGATGGAGGCATTTTACAAACATGATGGGGGCATACAAAAACACTCTATTATTCCACTATACAAATCATTATTAAACCTCCACAAAAGCTGAAATATGTTTAATTTCTTAAGTTCATTTGAGTAAGAAACAAAAACCATCCTCGCTTTTGTTTTAAGCTTCTTTACGTATAATTTTTAAAATTCAGAAATATTACATCAAAATGTATCAAAACCTTGTATGATTTTTTAAATTTTTTTGAGTTTGTAAATTCATAAAATTCTTTCTTGCCTTATGTTCTAAGCGTATCACCCTCAAAATGTATTGGTCAGATAAGGGGATTTTTTTTTATTATCTGACAATTTGCGCCGGGGGTCTTCAGATTTTACCCAAAATTGAAAATTTGGTTCATTTTTGAGACTTAAAAACACATGTATTTTTTCAGATTTCTAACATTTTTATTTTTTGAGTTAGCTTCGGTTAGATTTTTTTGTAAATAAAAAATAACCATTTTTCAAAGCTACATAACTCTGTTGTTTCTCAACGGAAATTATAAAATAGCACATCAAAATGCATTAAAATTTTATCAGCTTTCCAAATAGAATAGTTGAAAAAAATTAAATAATGACCTTCAACATGAAAAGTTGTAAATAAACTTTAAATGGCGTCTAAAAGTACCGTCTGCACCACCGAATATTTTGCAAAAAATACCATTGTATAGCTCGATTCATAATGCAACTTTCATCTGAAGACACCAAAGTGGGCCATTAACACCTTGAAGAGTTATGAAAGAAATAATGACAATAAATCTCTTTTTTTGCATCGAAAACAAACAATGGTCGAACAACTGCACTCACATATGGAGATAGCAAGCACTTCTAACAACATGGAAACAAAAGAACTTACCAAAGCAGGTAAAAAACACTACTTTTTCGTGCTTTGTAGAGTGTTTGCAGCAGAACTGACTTTAAATTTTAACCATAATTCTGAGTATCGTATTGTTTAAGTGATATAACTAATAATGGGAATGTTGCTTTTACAACCTGGTCATATACTATGTAACTTATTAATTTTTCGATCAAAGATCATTGTGAAGCATAATCAATGCCAAAAGTAGAAGGTTCAATCCCTGTGTTTGGGATCACAAAAGTGTGATTAAAAAAATGAAATATAGACGTGCTTTATATAGTTTTTATATCGGGAGCTAAACACTGGACACCAAAATCCTTTCCCATTGATCAAAAAAGTATGACAAAGTGGCACAAATGTTGTAGAAATAATCAAAGAGTTCAGTATGGCGAGCCCAGGCTGTAAAATGATGAAAATATGATACTTTTACCGTATTCGTTTTCTACATTCGTCCAGTTTTGAGGTTTACCATACTAGAACGAACATAATTCGTCGTCAGTGTTTTGCTACCTCGATCGCTCACACACGAATCTTCAGTGTTCCACCGTCCATTTTAAATCAAATCTGGGGAATTATGGATGCAAAACTTAGCGCATAAACTTCTAAAAATGACAGTAAAATGTACATAACTTGTTGTGACCTGGTGCAAAACTGGGTATAAACGAATACGTTTTTAGATTTTTGGATATGACATGAAGTCAGTTAAGCTGCAACAATCTACCGCCCCTTCTTTCATAACAGTCCCATATACAAAAATAAACAAGCGAGACAATCAGCTTTTTCTGTTTTGGAATATATTTTTAAATTGTGACCACAACTTTCAGCATAAACGAAAATCGTTTCTAGGTTGTCATAATAAATTGTTAGACCTGAAATTTTCGAAATTGGGTTATTGGTAAGGTCGAGAGCACCATTTTTATTCATTATGGGACTGTTAATCGACCATATTTGAAACCTTTTTCGAATCTACTAGCATAACAGTCCCATACAAAATATATTTTTCTCATCAAGCTACTTTCTAAGACTTAAATTTGATCATTTTTGAGCTTCTAAATGCAATTGTCAGAAAAAAAAAACATACTTTTGCAAAAAATATCATGAATTTCACATTGTAAGTTGAACCTTTTTACGAGTTTTTATTGCATCCGATAGTTTTTCGCTCAGGAAGTCATTCCTAAGAAAGTCAGACCTGCCTTCGAAAACTAGTGTGCATCATTCGACATCAAGTGAGTTAAAAAAATGTTTAAATGATTCAAAGCAATAAACCAAAGACTATTTCGCCGAAAGAAACATTGAAAAGTAACCAAATCCGTGGTTTTTCACATATGTGACTGTTATTCAGGTATATTTTATATAGGCCTGCCCCGAATTGATATTTTCTTTCGAAATTTCTAGAACAAAACCTCTTTTTTAGTCTTTTATGTTGAAGCCTTATGTTGACCTAAAATGACGAAAATTCATATGGGACTGTTATGCGAGTAGGGGCAGTCTGAAAAGGACGAAAAAGTAGTGTTTTTTACCTGCTTTGGTAAGTTCTTTTGTTTTCATGTTGTTAGAAGTGCTTGCTATCTCCATATGTGAGTGCAGTTGTTCCACCATTGTTTGTTTTCGATGCAAAAAAAAGAGATTTATTGTCATTATTTCTTTCATAACTCTTCAAGGTGTTAATGGCCCACTTTGGTGTCTTCAGATGAAAGTTGCATCATAAATCGAGCTATACAATGGTATTTTTTGCCAAATATTCGATGGTGCAGACGGTACTTTTAGACGCCATTTAAAGTTTATTTACAACTTTTCATGTTGAAGGTCATTATTTAATTTTTTTCAACTATTCTATTTGGAAAGCTGATAAAATTTTAATGCATTTTGATGTGCTATTTTATAATTTCCGTTGAGAAACAACAGAGTTATGTAGCTTTGAAAGATGGTTATTTTTTATTTACAAAAAAATCTAACCGAAGCTAACTCAAAAAATAAAAATGTTAGAAATCTGAAAAAATACATGTGTTTTTAATTCGCAAAAATGAACACAATTTTCAATTTTGGGGAAAATCTGAAGACCCCCGGCGCAAACCCGTCAGATAATAAAAAAAAATCCCCATAAGCTGTCTAGTCAGCCATTTCATCAAACAGCCGTGGGTGGTGGTTCAATGAATAAATGCTTTTAATTCTATATCTAAATTACATTGGACCAACAGAAAATTACTTTGAATCAAATGAAACTGGTTTTTGAATCAAAGCATTAAGATTTTGAATTCTTTGAAACAAAGGAAAATGCATTTGAACCAAAGGAATTTTTATTTATCCCATAAACAAAGGAAAAAATCCTTTGTTTTTGCTGCATTTTCATTTGAAACAAAAAATCTTTTCGCTGCGTGTAGGCATCTGATAAGGCAGTTTGGTTTCAGAATATAATCGTCATTACTCTATGGAATTCTGCAAAAATGGTAATAGCTGACCATTCAGCAATTTATTTTGCTAAAAATCGGCAAATAAACTAGTTTTCACTTAAGACCGATAGCGATGTTAGGTAACTTCTATGACAGTATTTAACAAAATAATTCATTTATCAGTTTTATACAAGAATATCTACATTTAGTTAAATTTTTACAAAAAAACTGACAAGCTCTTACCGTTTTTGGCAATGAAAATCTGTGCACCTTTGAGTGATCATAATGGTTGAGCCTGTTAAACTTCTATCAATTATTTTTCAAGTTTAAAACCTTTATATATACTCTTTAGTGTAGGTTCTATAAAATGGAACAATTGCCAGGTTCCGGTTGCCAAAAACGGTAAGCTGCAGTAGCTTTTTAGAAAACACTGAAATAGCTAATCAAATGATTGTCTGTTTTTTTTTTAAATTTTAGCACCCCCATCGACCGATGCCTCCCTAAGAAAAGTAAACTCACCGATCTCTTCATCAATTTCACCGGTTGTTGCTGAGCCAGAATTGACGACAGATGCACCTCCAACGCAAGGCGATCGCTTAACTGTTATTGAAAACAAACTAGCCTTAATTGTGCAGATGATGCAAGCTCAAGATGATGCCATTAGAAAACTGGTGATTCCTTTGAAAAAATTGCAAGCTGACTGCGCAGGTGAGACGAGGAAAAAATATCACACTTTTGCCGATGGTGATGGTTCCGATAGTTCGCTCGACGAGGAGGAACAACCTGAAGAAAGGGAATTTAAAAGCATCACTTATGTCCACAAAATGGTCACCAATGTTCAGGTCCCTGATGTCCAAAAACAGAATACAAAAGGAGAATTGAATACAAAAGGAGAATGTCGAGTGGAATGGCCGGTAGTTGACACGAATGATTTATGGCGCCTGGAGGAGGCACTCGTCAATGAAGATTTACGTGTACGGACAAAGCTTTGCGAACTATTTGACCTAATTCCTCCGAAAGATTTGTACACATATCTACGGATGAATATAAGAATGCTGTTTCGGAACACCGAGAAATTCACATGGTCAGGAAAAACCACGCAAATTTGCAATAATACACCAAATAGAACGCCTGCAAGGTCACTCAAAACCGTATGTCTTCTGATGGATTGGGCTTGTCAAAATTTTCCCGAATATAACAGGAAAATGATAGAATCAACATGCCAAAGGGCGATGCGCTGTTTAAATGACACTGTTAGAAGCAGTAACAACAAGCATAAATTGACTGAATAAAGCAAACATTTTGTTTTGCAGGAATCTATTAACATTTTTCTTGTGAAATGATCACCACTATTGTAAATCGTCTCGGTTGAAATAAACTTCTATCCATCCTTCATTGCTCTTGGTTTGAGAGTCGAGTCTAGAGTAGGGTTACCAGGTCTCCCAACACCAAAAAGAGTACATTGAGATCTTTTACCAAAAAAAGGCAGGAGAAACGATATAACTCCGGTTTTTTGAGCTCCCAGCCATCATTTTTCGTATTTTCTGAGGAGACTTCTATTGCTTTGAATAAGCGCGGGGTACTACTGTAATATTCAGAGATATTTCAATTGCATCAAATACTGTCAATTTGTTGAGATTATGCAAAAGTTGGATTATTCGAAGAGATAACAGTATTTAGATGTTGCTGATGCTGTTTCCAGTTTTCTTCATTTTTTATTGATGCGTACATTTCCTTTACAATCATTGTTTGAGATTTGTGAGCATTTAAGCATATCACCTAAATTGTGTATGCATTGATTATTGTTTGCATGCTTAAAGGCGCTTATCGCGCTCACTTTATTACGGCAAAATATGCATGTTAATGAAAACAAAATGTTAAAATAATTTGTTGTAAGTTTTTGCATAAAATCTGAAACAATCTATAAAATTGACATAGGTTTTTCTGATCAAATGTCTTTCAACAAAAAAAGAGTACATTTGGTAAAATTTCACAAAAAGAAGAGTACGCCCATTTCTCGATTAAAAGAGTACGTATGGTATCCCTAGTCTAGAGCAGACCCTATTCCTTTGCACTGGATTTCTGGACGTATGACTTCCAGCGTTATTTTTTTACGTTCAACAAAGTTGATGAAACGGGACAGAAGTTATCATATTTATCATTTTACGCTGTTCCAATATACGAAATCTATCTCCTAGAAGGTTTTAGACTATTGAAAAATCTCGAGTTTGTGCAAAAATGTGTTTCTTTGATTGTACCCAAAAGGCGATCAGACGGATCCATGATTCGAAATTTTCATAAAGAATTGTATTTTCTGTGGTTAGGCTATAATCTTGACTTTCTAGGTCCTAAACGCTGAATAGCTCTGTATTTCAGTTCAGAAATATGAAAGAAAAACCTCTTCGGCTTGATACACTTTTACTTTAACATGTTTGACTCTTTTCCTTACTTCCTTATTTACAGTACTAGATTTTCAGATTTTTGTATGTAAATTTGTGTGGGAATACTACAACCTTCTCAAAAACATTTCATGAAATAATTAACTACTTTAAATTAGATTCAAAATTCGTATGTATAAATCCGTCCCATATTTTCTACCAGTTAAAGTTGACGATTCATTGATTGAAAAGTACGGTTTTACGCCACTTTTTTACTTATTTTGCGGTCATATTCATATCCAACATGGCTGTAGGAACGGGAGAAGGGGGAGAGGGTTTTTGGAGTTTAACCCCCCGTCATGAGGGGTCCAAAAAATATCAAGCATACTGTTCTTTCCTAAACTCAAAATTTCAAATTTTAAATCAATTCTTGATGAACGACTAAAGTGAATCAAAAGTAACAATCTCTACTCAGAACTAAGGCAAAAACCTCGAAACCCCAGGTCCACAATTCTACTATCTATAGATTTTCCAAAAATTTCTTACTTGTTGATGTTGTTGTTGTTGTACATTTATGTAAAGAGGGTTTTTAGTCTTGAACTTTTACCCTTTTTACTTGTTGATAGATATTTAAGACTGTACTCAAAAAACGCTATCAAAAGTTATTCAAAAAAGAAGTAGGTGCATGGATTTTGGGTACATTCTTTAGTCTCAAATATACAATTTTCAATGAAATAAGACTCACTAAGGTTACCTGATTGCACTATTTTTTTTACTTTATTTGCAAAATCAAAGAAAATTTTAAAATCTTTTTTTAGCAATGTTCATCCAAATAAACTGGCTGATGTGTTCGATGATACAAAAAAAACTTTTCGATTTTTTTTTACTTCTTGATTTTAATTGAAGAATTCCAAAATTTTCCTGGATATTGCCTAGATTTTGGTTGGTAAACTTTGAAATCGAATGCCCGAATTTGGCAAGGTTTTTAGATTAAATAGCCCGGATGTGCCCTGCCCGTATAAGTGCGGAAAATATCTGGTGAGCTTATGTTTGAATGATTTCCGATGTTATGGTTCTAATTTTTTCAAGTTTTAATTTGTTTCCTGTGCCCGGATTGTGGATTCTGTTTCCAGTTTATTATTCTTGATTTTCGGTTCGGTTCATCATTGCAATGCATGGGGGTGAAATCATTATTCGAATCTTGGTTTTGCCATTTAAAACTAAAAAAATTAGATACATTTTCCATGTCCGAAACTCATCATTCCGGAATATCAAACCAAAATCTTTAAAATAACAAACCAATTTTAAGATTCTTATTAGAACTTTTTACTCTTAATTCTTATGCAGAATTGGAACTTAAAAAAGTTCCATGATGGTGATCCAGAATTTAAATGAGTAACATCATTTGGAATTTTCTTCCAGATTCACTAGTTGAACTGCAAATAAATAATTGAAGGACAAATTCATTTGAAAAATCAAATAAATATTCAAAAATCAAAAAAGAGATTTCTGGTTTAATATTCTGTCTGTTCTGTTCATAATTATTGATAATTTTTGTTTTGAATTCAGATCCAGAAGTCGATTTCAAATGAGGAATTCAAAATGTTTATTCAGGTTGAAAATGCAGAATTCAAATTTGGAATTAAAATTCAGAATTGTTCAAAACAAAACTCGAAACAGATGAAATCCACTATTTTAAAATAATATCTTGCTTATTAAAAATTGTGTTTTTTGAAAAATCTATTTTTTTTTATCATAGGATTTCCATGTGGTAGACCCGAATAACCCAGGTGGTTGAAAGGTCTCAAAAAATAATCATTTATTTATTTATTTATTACAAATCAACGGAACACATATTGGTCCAAATGATGACTTAAAATTAATATAAAAAGAGTACTAAGTCTAATTACAGGGTTCTCAATACACTTAAAACTTTTCTACGGAAAACATCTCTCGAAACGTCGAAGTCGAAGTGCTCTGAAAACCGGTTGAATGTTTTCATTACACCGATGATAGCGCTATTAGCTTCATAATTGTTCAAACGAATGGGAATATACAATCGCAGATCTTGGTTTCTAAGTCCACGGGGTCGCACACTTAGAGGAATGGCTTCTAGGAGCGTAGGGCAGTCAATTCGCGATGTCAAGAGATCGGCTCGAAGGACGAAGGAAGCTCGTTTTGCGTTTCTGCGGGCTTGAAGAGTGTCTATGTCTATGAGACGGCATCGATGTTCGTAGCTTGGCAAGTGAAACGGGTCTTGCCAAGGCAGGTGTCTAAGGGCGAATCGCATGAAGCGTCGCTGTATAGCCTCGATCCGTTCGGCCCCATTCCGGTAGTAGGGAAACCAAACAGCTGATGCATATTCAAGGATAGAGCAAACAATACTGCAATACAAACTTTTCAGGCAATACACATCCTTGAAGTCCTTGGACACTCGAAATAAGAATCCAAGACTTCTCGAGGATTTGTCGACAACATAGTTTGTGTGTGTCCTGAATTCTAGCTTCCGGTCTAGAATTACACCCAGATCATTGATGTGTTCTACGCGTGCGACTGGCTCATCTCCGAGGAAGTACTCAGTGGAAAAAGGCCGCCGCTTTCTTGGAGATGACTGCACATTTACTGCGATTCAAAGGCAGGCAGTCTATATCACACCAGTGTGCGAAGAGGTTAAATTGATTTTGTAGGAAATCAATATCGTTCTGTCCGTTGATGTTGTAAAATAGTTTTAGGTCATCAGGATAGCATAGCTTTGGGCCGTCGAGGAGTGAGAGCGCATCGTTGAAGTAGATTAAGAAAATAATCGGCCCTAAATGGCTTCCCTGAGGCACACCAGAAGAAGCAGAGAATTGTCTGGAGAAAGAGTCCTCCGTGCGAACTGTTAATTTACGTCCTGATAGGTAGCTCCGGAACCAGTCAAGAAGAATTCCACAGAAACCCAGGCGTTCGAGCTTTCCAATGGCAATATCGTGGTTGACTTTGTCGAATGCCGCAGACAAATCGGTGTAAATAGCGTCGGTTTGAGACTTCGCAGCAAAACTTTCATGCACGTAAGAAGTAAACGTCAGAAGGTTAGTTGTCGTGGAGCGCTTGGGCAAGAATCCGTGTTGATCGTCGGAAAAAATATTCTTACAGGACAAGAAAATCGGATCCAAGACCACTGTTGGAGAACTTGATATTAAACTAGAAATTTGAACATCCCTAACTCCAAAATTCAAATTGTTAAAATAGTACCTAGAAACGCAAAGTCTCACTCAATTGTAATTGCTCTCCCACTTCATTGTTCAATTGAATCAATGATCGTCATCATCAAATTGGGCGCTTCCCGCCACAAGCTAGGGCAATGATTGTGCAGCAGTTAGTCTTGGTCAGCACTTGAACCAATAAACGTCGCATCAGACAAATTATCGACTTTCACTACAAAAACCATATTTTTTATTTCGAGTGAAAGAATCACACCTAAGCACAAGTTATCGTGCAAGTCTTTTTTAATAATTCTAAGATCCTGTAAGTCAATCGGATCCATCGACGTCCCTGCAGCTGCTAGTCCGGTTTGGCTACAACCACCTATTCGAATAGTTTGGCTACTGCGCATAATGCCGAGATTCCCCGGTAGTTGTTGACATCTCTACTGTTACCTTTATTATACACCGGAAACATGTAAGCCTCCTTCCATAGTGAGGGAAAGATGGCTCTGTCAAGCGAAGCTTGGAAAATAAGCCTAACAGGAGTCAGCAAAACGGGCATGAAACGTTTAATAAAAGTAGCAGGTATTCCGTCCGGACCCGTAGAGACAGAATTTTTGAGCTTTGCTGCTGCTTTTGAGATGACTGCATCCTCAACCACAATGTTGTTTATAGAGAAGCCCAGTGGCGCAATATTCCTGACTGCACTATCCAAATGTTCAGGGGATGTCGATGTTGTATTGTAGATAGACGAGAATTTTTCGGCAAAGAGATCACAGATTCCACGATCAGAGTTCGCCGTATTGTCATCCAGAAACATTTGGTTTGGCAGACCAGGTTCGTTCCGCTGACTTTTAATATGTTTCCAGAACGATTTTGGTCTGGACTTGAGATCACGCGAACTCGAGCTAGATAGTTGTCACCAAAACTGTTTGCTGACTTTTTTGTAAACAGAGTTTAGTCTACGATAAATGTCCTTAGTATAGGAGGATCCAGATTTGTTAAAATTTCTAAGGGCACATCTCTTTGCCGTCTTTAGTCGTTCAGTCGTGAACCAAGAAGTCCGTAGGTTCTTTTCAGTAGTGTGTTTTGGTACGTGACGATCGATAACGTAACTCAAGATGTGCGAGAAGGTTTCGGCCGCAGTGTTGGGATTAGATAAGTCGAGCTCAGATTCCCAATCGATGGAACCAGGCTACGAGAAATCTCGTCAAAGTCGGGGTTCTTGAAGTCAAGATAGAAGGGTGCATAATAATAATAATAATAGGATTTCAATAATAAGATAAATTATATCAATGATAATTTATTGTTGATAAAATTACTTGATCCTAATCTTCAGTTTCAGGAAAAGTTCAGCTGGAAATATATTTTATTGATTCGTTGTTAAACATTATTTCAATTGTAGATACTTTCAAAAACAAAGATTTAAACCTAAAATTTGAATGTATCGAGTTTACAAGACAAACTCGACAAAAATAAATAAATATCTACATACAAAATGGCAAAATGGAAGAAAATAATTGTTATTTATAGCTTATCAGAAGCACAGCCAGTATTCAATATTTAATTTAGAATTGTTATATAAATTTGATACCATATACAGCCGAATATTTTGGAAGAAATAGCTAGTGCCCAGCAATGTGGATTGCTGATTTCCAGCAATTTGAATTGCTGGAAACCAACATTTATGTTGTTCATTTTTCCAGCAATTCATATTGCTGGAAATTTTGCTAGAAAGTCAGTGGAACAAAAACCTGCAAAATTTTGCTGATTCTCAATCAAAAAAATTGTTTGTGTAGCTAACGCCAATAATCTTTTTTCTTCAATCTTACGAAGATAAAAAATAATGCTTGGTGAAAACATCTCATTGAAATGCATTGTATGCCGTCATCAAAGAAAAAGTATTTAAAGTATTTCAGTCTATAACTTTATTCAGTTATTTGATTTTAACAAATTCATACTTTATTTTGCCATCTTACCCTGGTAAAATTTGGTATCATAATACCCGAATAAAGGTGGTACAAGGCCAAAATGATGGTCTCAATTTTCATATACGGATGCCAAAGTTAAACCAAGTGTAGTGCATTGACCAAGTGATACCTTGATTAGCCACCGCTTCAAAATTAGTTTTGAGAGCACAACGATACCAGTTTAAGAAATTAAGTACAATTAAAATTTGGCATCGCTGAGCTCTTGAAGCTTCTTAATAATTGGCGGCTAAAGGAGGTATCAATTAAATTTGTTAACAACCAAAATTTGGCATAACTGTACAATCTGTATGGGGAAAATGAGAACGAAATTTTGGTATTATACCACCTTTATTCTGGCAAAATGATACCAATGTTTTTAACAAATAATAATAGCAATACCATACCTTAATGGTGCGTTGTTTTGTTATGACAAAGAAGTTAACATTAAATAGTTCGCGCACCATGCTGGTAATGATTGAACTCGTGGTTTGTTTTCACTTCAATTTAAATTCAAACATTTTAACAAAACTGATTCAAATTGGAAATCAAATCATGCTTTCATTTTGATCTAACTTTTATTATTTATGATTGTGAATGAAACCTAAATGATGCCTTATATTCAGCTTCTATAGTAAAGCCAACACCTAATTGTGCTATCATTGATGATTGACTTTGGCATTGGTTTAGCATCGTATTCCAGCACATTAATATTTTAAAGAAACCTTAATTTGGCATCACGAATAAATACCGGACATAATTATGCTATCATTTTGGCATCTTTCGCTCATTTTGGCAACTGTTTGCTATCGATAAAGGCTTAACAGTCTGCTAGGGTTGTTATCTCATTAAAATTTAAAAGAAAATAGTGAAGTCAGAAGCTCAAAAGTTGAACATATACAAAATTCATTACCATTTGTTCGTGATGAGTTTAGGGATACGAGGGTAAAGAAGTGAAAGACTTTCAAGAAAATATTGCATCAACATTTTATTACGTATAGCGCAAAGTTCTGGAATGTATATAAGATATATGGCCTACAAATTCAATCTCAATACGTTAGGTAACTTAACATAAGTTATTTGGTGAAATTCAAGCCAGGGAATATAAATTTGCAACTATTTGAGCCTGGAGGACTGACTTTTTTTACCTTGGGCTTTTAAGTGTTAACCCCTTTTGCATACGAGCCCATATATATGTTAGTTCTAAATTTTTTTCACATTTTAAGCTTATTTCAGTAGGGGAGAATGGGGATAATTGATCCCCTTTTCGTATTTTCATCATATCTTTTTGGAAAAATTTTACAACGTCTTTTGCATTTTCTGACAGCTTGTAATTTCATGTTTATATGCTCCAAATGTTAGAACGATAAATGAACTCATAAATGAACAATTTCATGTTTATATGCTCCAAATGTTAGATCGATAAATGAACTCATAGATGAAGCATTTTCGTTAAACTAAATAAAATTGTGATATTTTTTAAAAATACAAGAGACTTGATCTTTTACTAAAGGAGACTTGATCTTTAATTCAGGGTGCCCAGAGCCTAGACAAAAATCTAGAAAAATCCGAAGATAAAAGGTCCGTTGAATATGTTTTTTCCATATTAGTTCTCATTTCACACTTTTTAACCCTTTAATGCATAATGTTGTTTTAAAACAACAGTGAAATAAGTCAACTTTTATGCATACCTTGTCAAATAACTTACATATTATTGGAAAATCAGTTCCAACAACATCCTGAGCTGATTTCTTGTAATCTCTAGCACAACTTTAGTGAAGGAATGTTCCGTGAATATCAATGTGTTGTAGAGATAAATTTGATTTAATTAGTGTTGTTTTAAAAACAACACTATGCATTAAAGGGTTAAGTATCAGACAAAAATAACTCTAAAGGTTTGTCTACTTTCTAAAGTCATTGCATACTTTAAAGCGCAATTTTCTAGCTTTTAGATAGAAACAGTGTTTTTAGTTCTTTTTAACAAATAATTACTGGATAAACATTAGTTATTGAAAAGATATTAGAAATGTTATGATAACCAATGATCACGATCCATTCAGAGGGAAAATATATCTTTTTGGATTCTAGGGATCAATTAAACTCATAACATACATTTTGGGAAAAATTTTCTTAATAAAAGATGAGAGTTTACTTTTGTTTTGCAAATATGGCATTATGAAGATCATATTCTAATGATTGACATATTGGAATAAATTTTTTATTATAATTTTTTCATGTGAAAAACATTTAAAAGAAGTTTATTCTTATTTTTTTCAGGTTTTAAAATTGCTAATTGATTTTTTTTTGTTTCAATTATAGTCGTTTTACCATCTTTATGGCATTCGCGACTTTATCAACGTTGCAGTTGGTGGATCGTTATTGAAAAACTTATCCGGTACAACTGTGATCGATGTTTACTCTTGGGCTCGAACTCACGGACATCGGCTCAGGAGACAACAGACTTGCCAACTGAGCTATATCACAAGCCCCCAAACTCCAACATGATGACTCCCTGATGACCCTTAACCGAAACCGTAGTTGCCGATCATGTGCTTCACTACAATGCTTGATTTGAACTTTGTGGACACTTTTGACAGTGTTTGCATCCTTTTCCACCACTCACACACGGTAATGCTTTGAATAATCAGCGGTTTTGTCAGCTATCAATTTGATAATGATGATTTTTGAAGGAAATTCAGCAACATATTTTTTTCTTTTTCTCTTGCGTCGTAAATATCTCAAAAACGCGTAAATTTAAAATTTAGAAAAAAATAGGTCTAAAAGTACTTTTTACAGGCAGCAAAATGCTGTCAAAGGTTTGAATGTCCGTTTAGGAGTAAACGAGCTATTAACCAAAGAAAGTGTTCCATTTCTAAAAGAACTAAGCTTTATAGTGCATCATCTTGCTTAGGAGCTCGAGACTCTATGCCAGTAGTGCTTTTCCAATCATATCTTTGGTACAGTACACTTTTCAGCGCATTTTCGGCACAGAGATTAGCTAAAAAGGAATTGGATTTTTGCAACCTCTTCCATGGGTGTAATTGACAAATTTTCATTTGATCATATTTTCTTTTGTAATTGACAAATCTTGACATACGTTCAAAATTTTTTTTATTGAAATTGTAAATGAGAAAAATCTCCCTCAATAGTGAAAATTTGTTTTTCAGTTTCAGCTGTCAAAATACCTGTACCGTCAGGAAGGAAACCTGAGGTTCAACACCCCGTGAAGGACGGAAAACCGTCCAAACAATCATACCAAAAAGCAAATACTGATTCTAGTGAAGAACCATCTGCCTCGAACTCGAACAACGCTAAGCGGCTCAACGACAGACTAGCTGCGCTGGAAGATAAGTTAGATCTCATCTTGGAGAAGCTTGACCGGCAAGAAAAAGCGAATCAAACTTTTCGATATGAACTGAAAGGCATTAGGCAGGAATTAGGAATTCTCACAAAAGCATCCGAAGAAGCGGATGCTGAACTTCAGAGTTCCGTTGAGATTCTGTATGAACCCGAGGTTGATAATGTTGAAGATTTAGAGAGATCACCTCAAAACCTGGAACTTCAAGACACCAATAGTAACGCATCTGAACCAGGGGATTCTTTGTTGATATTTCCCATACCCAGCCAAGAATATTTTGAACGATTGGAAGAAATACTTGAGACCGACGAGAGTATGCGTCAGGAGCTGTTCGATTTATTCGACGGAGCCCCCAAGAGTGATGTTTACACTTTCCTGCGTAAGAATCTGGATATGCTGTTTTCGAACATCAATAAATACACGTGGACTGGAAAAGCGGCACGGAATACCGACCTAATTATCATGGACGTTCCGGCACCTACGTTGATATCGATGCGAATTCTTTTGGAATGTGCGGTCGCAAATTTCGGTAAAAGGAAAAGACCTCTGATCGAGAAGGAATGTCGGAAGGCTTTGGCAAGGTTCAACGAGGCACGGATGCATAAAATGAAACGCCAAGAGCTTGCTGGACGGTCGCAAGACGATGATGATGTTGATGAATGATATTCAGTTCAAATTGATTTTCATCCTAAAACTATTTTTTTCTGTTTTATTGAAAAGGAACGTTTAAAAAAGGAATAAGAAATGAAATCCCATATACAATTGAGTAAAAACCGAAAACAAAATCGACAACCCTTACAATCCAATCTGTTCATTATCACAGTCTCCCGCATTCTAGAATATATGGCCGGGATTCGACCAGACCGAACTGAACGCCATCAGCATTTTTTCGAGGTACTCTTACTTTATGTGCAAATATTTTCGACCAGAAGCTAAATCCTTGGTGTTTAAATATGAACCAGAATCGATAGTTTTTAATACAAGGAATTCTTTTCAGTCTAACATACTCGCTTTTTCGATCGTGAATAGGGATTGTACGAGATTCCATTTCAGTTGTTTTAAAATTTTCTCATGGCGCTCAGTTCGGTCTGGTTGAAGCCCGGCCGTATAACGATTTTTATTTTATTTATATTTTTTTTTTTCAAATTATTGATCTCTATTTTAGATATCAAAGAATTGTAAAACTGATAAGGTCTAAAGGAAATGTTGCCAACACCTTTTACAATTTAGCAATACTCTAGGATCTTTCATAACTTCTTTGCAAGCAATACCTCGCTAGGCATCAGCATTGCTGTAAGTTGAATTTAAAAGTTCAAATAGAATCATTTAAACATTTCTTAAAAATCCGTAAAACATAACGGATGAGTTTTGAACCAAAACGAAGCTTTTTAGACCCCTGGATTTGAGAAATTAAAAAATGAGTCCAAATTGAATCAGTCTATTGCCCATTCTCATTTCTTTGTTTTGATTCTCATTCTAAGTTTTTCACAAGGTAATCCAGGATAAGACAATGATTTCTGAACCGGAAATGGAAATTCTCATTACCAATGCAAAATACTTGCTATTTAAAGGATAGCAAACATTTTGCGAGTCTTCATCGAACGGAAAAGCTGCAGCTCGATAAACAGCTTTGTAGGTAACTGTTTTTATTTTGTGCTAGTTCCCAGCAGCAGAGCTTAATCTTCTGTTTGTTTCTCGTTCGTTGTAAAGTTAAGGGCTAAGACAAGAAGCGCGTTGGCACCGGAAATTAAATTCTCTCTGCCACCACTACTGCCAACACGCCATCCAGTCATTTCCGATCTCCATTCGTATAGTCCCTTGGAAGCCACTCATGTTGGCATCATCGCTCCTGACTGTGACAATTCATCTCATTTCCGATGTTGCTAAATTGTGTCGGTCCAAATGATGATGATTGCTTTTGAATATCGATTGCGGGTGCTGCATTTTTTGAGATGTTGAAATTTTCTGAGCTTAGCTGGAATTTGTGGCACTGTATTTACAGGCTTCCAAAATCTAGCGAAATAAAATTGAAAATTATATTCGAAATTCTGATTCGACCAATTACAGTGGAAACAGAACAAATGTTGCTAGTTTCTAACATTCTTAGTGACAAGAATATAGATGGTTTGTTTTAAAAATAAAATGTTCTGCTAGCTTCCAGACTTATTCTTAGTTGAAAATCCATATAATCATTGCAACCGTCGTTACAAACGCCTCAGATGTTTTTAATGTGTTTCTTTTTAATTATTATATCGCTTCTCAGCCTAAAGGCTATAAGATCAAAGTGTAGTGTAGTCTTTTTAATTATTTGTCAAACTGTTGTTTTTCGTCTTGTTTTTAAAATTTAGTTAGGTTTAGGGATAGATATCATTATATAGAATTTAGGTTTAACAGAAAAAACATAATTGTTAGATTGAAGTTGGGTGTGTGATGTCATCAGCAGCAAGGCTGCAAGCAACATAGTTCGCAAGGTCGACATTGCATGTGGGTTGCATGCAATCTGCAATAACTCACCCCCACGAGTTAGATGGAGTGAGGGAGAAGAATGTGGAGCGGAAACCTAAGAAGAAGAGTCGTGGACTCAGCCTCCTATTTCTTCTGGCGTTCGTGCGATGAAGACGTGATTGTCCAAGCTCCGTGTTGTTGAGTCTTGTGATGTTTTGAACCCATAATCGTTATTTATTTGTGCGAAGTTCTTGTGTTTGCTGTTCACCGTTTTCGTCACCGTCGCACGATTCGGCCTAGCTTGCCAATAGCGGGCTACGTCTAACCGTAATAGGACCTTTGGCCTCTGGTTCAGAAAGGAACCATAGTCGTCAAGGAGGCGCATCTCTCGGGATTCGAGACAAGCTTCTCGAGTCTCTAATTCCAAACGAGAGCCCTTCTCAGCGCGGTCAATTCGGTCTTGCTGATTGTGTCAAGAAAGGAAGACGCCGTTTAAACCCTTACCAGCTTGTCATCGCCTGACCAGCACCATCAAAACAGCAAAAGGTAATTCACGGCCGCCATTTTGGGGACCTATTGGTATCCGGAAGTTGAACGCCGAAACGGAAGACGACCAGCAGTGAGCGCTCACCATCGTAGCATTGAAGCATCGGTACGTACCGCAACGGTCATTGATCACAGCCCAATCCACACCATACACACAACATTACACAGTAGCTTCAATAAAAAGCCAATTACAAAAATCGGAGTGCATCTGCTTTGGACAATAACACGAATGTCCGAATGAGTAATTAATGTTAATATTAATTATGAGAAAATATGTTTTATGCTCCTGTATTTAATTTTAGTTCCTTGATAAAGAATTAATATAATTCGAAACGTTGGATGAAACACATATAAAAAGTGTTATAATTGACCTGATAAGACCGAAAAGAACATACATAACCTCAAAATTATTCCCGGTCGAACAACAAATTAAATCGAAAATGAAAGTTTAAAAGCTGTTTTCTTTCCGTTTTAATAAATAGTAATTTTTCCTTAATTTCATTCTGCTTTGTTGTTCTTGTTGTTTCGAAAACCCACAGTTTGTTTTGTGAATTTTGTCCGCGTTCCCCTCCGATTACCCAGCCGTAGGCCGACCCTGAGACCTAGTCAAAGGAGTCTTCTACGACTGAGCTTAGATTATCCGGGAGTTACTGGCCAAATATTCTCATCATTTCCACTTGTTAGCAGATGATTCGATGTATACCAAATGACTCATTATTAGAAAAATGCGCATACATTCACGGAAAATACGAAATTTTTGTCAAATTTTGATTTCGCCGCATATAAAATCCTTTGATGTGTGCCCAACAGACCTCTTGTATGTGTGTGTAGCAAGAGCCCTATGGTTAAGGTTGCCAAAATTTTTTCAGTACGTACCCGTGGCGGCAAATCCGGACAATTTGATATAAAAACCTGGCCAAATTCGGGCGTTTGTTTTTAAATTTGACGACCGAAAATCTGGGCAATAAACGGGCAAATTCTATCAAAACTCAGAAAATCCTCAACAACAAAAATGAAAAATAATTTTTTGTATCAAAACTTGATTTTAAATCATATTATAGACTTCCAAAAAACCTTTCATGATTATTTTTATAAAACTTGTTTAAAAAAATCGTTTTGTAGGTATCAATAAAAAAAATACAAAAGAATTTGTCTTTTTTGTTTGATTTGCCGAATAAAGTGAATAAATCCGGGCATATTTTAATGAAATCCGGTCAACCAGGCCGGGCTGGCATGATTCCAAATTTTGCATTGAATATTCGGGCAAACCCGAATAAAATCAAATTTCAATCATTATAAAAAACGCTTATTTGACAATTTGAGCTTAAAAAACCTTGTAGTTATCATACAAAACAATCCAAAAAAAGCTTTGTACTTCGATGGGAAGACGAAGATCTTGAAAAAGTATTCATAAAAAAAATTTAAAATAAAACAATTAGGACGACAATCTGTATTTTTTGTACCTAGCAAAAAAAAATTCCCAAAAAAAGGGACTTTTTCCAAGAAAAAAAATTAGTAAAATTTAAATTCAAGATATTTAAAACATGATTTTATTGTGTGTTAAGAGTAGGAGCGGAGAAGATTGTAGGATTAGGATGACCTAAGATTTTGGATAAATAATAAGAATGATTTTATATTCCAAGTAACTTATGATTAAAACAGAATTTGACAAGTTTTCATTAGCGTGTAGTAATCGATGAATAAGTATGTTGATCGTTTTGGAGAGCTGAAAAATCGAGTAACGGAAAAATGCAGTTTACTAACGAATTTTCGAGACGTGGCGCAGATTGTTTAGTCTTCCGGCTTCCGTAAAAAAAAAGTGATGAGAATCCGACACTTATTTATGGTTATTAGAGCTCATATTTTGGTTTTTATCTGCATACAGTGAAGTACAGTAAACTGGGGTAGCTTTGATCAACATGAAATTTTACCATATTATTATCATCAGTTTGAGTACCTATATTATTTTCTACGTTTGAAAGACTCAAAATTGAGTATCAAAAAAGAGGTTTGTTTTTGGAAAATTTTGCTGTTAGTAATTTAATTTCAAAATCATAAAATATTTATTTTGTCGAATGTCAAACACCTCTCCTGATGAATCAAAGCCTTTAGAAGAAAACGGGTCATTTTATGGGAAAGTTTATCTTTTCTGCTTTGTATATGTATAATTTTAGTTTTTTTACCGTCGTTTTGTGATATTTTTTTCATATTAAAAAATAGGGAAATTTCCCAAGAGTATGCCTGTATATGAAAAATGGTTCAAAATCGTATCAAGTAGTAAAGTTTGAAGAAAAAACCTACATGTTAGAGAAGCGACGACTGAAACATATAAATCCAAGAAATGTAGAATAAAAATGATAGATATTTCTCTGGCCATACTGACTGGCCACTCGATTTCGTTTGTTTTACAATTTTTCCAACAGTACGCAGTATCGATTCCAGAGTGCGCATCGATCGAAGCTATCCCAGTTAGAAAATGCCACCTAACTTTAAAAAAATAGGCGATTTCTAGGATAAAATCCATTTTTCCTACAAAGCCTTTATTAGTCAAATTTTGCAGGTTCGCCACCTACCGTCTGTATTGCGAACCTGCAAAATTTTATAAATAATTAGCCAGAAAACGGTTGAATTTTTGTTCTAAGTGTCATGTCAGTATTATCAGTGGATGTTTAATCAACAAAATCTTGTTTTAAAAAACAAAAATCTGTGAATAAAAGTTTCTATTGAGAATAGAGATGAGAAGGAATGTAGTGATCGAGATGAAGAAAATAAATAAAATTTAAATTGACTTAGGAAGTGCGGAGTTTTAAGGCTGTTGCTGCTGA
This sequence comes from Uranotaenia lowii, assembly GCF_029784155.1. Lineage (NCBI taxonomy): Eukaryota > Metazoa > Arthropoda > Insecta > Diptera > Culicidae > Uranotaenia > Uranotaenia lowii. The sequence goes on from NC_073692.1 coordinate 131,135,838, forward strand.
TTGTTTGTTATGATTTGGCCTTCCGGATGAAAAGGCGGATTGCCTTAGCAGGTGTTGATTTTTAATACTGCCGCTGCTGACTGTTTGTTTTGATTTGGTCTTCCGGTGGATAAAGACGGAATTGGCTTAGGAAGTGCCGATTTAGAAGGCTGTTGTTGCCGATTGTTAGCTGTGATTATGCTTTCCGATAGAAAAAAAAGACGGATTGGCTTCGCAAGCGCATATTTTAAGGCTGCTGCTGCTGATTGTTTGTTGTAATTTAACCTTCCGGTGGAAGAATACGGATAGGAATAGAAAGCGCGGGGTTTTAAGGCTACTGCTGTTGATTGTTTGTTTTGATTTGGCCTCCTGGTGGAAAAGACGGAATTGGCCTAAGAAGCGCAGATTTTTGCCCAGGTTCTGCTGTTTGTTTGTAATGTAGAATTGCATAATTGGGATGAACGATAATTGAAAAATAAAATTTTGCATAAGCATAAATCATAAAGCACAAATCTGTAAATACAAGTTTCTATTGAGAATAGAGGTGAGAAAGAATGTAAAGATGAAATGAAGGATTTGCAGAAAAGAAAAAGAATTGTATGGATTTGAAAACCTTGTACAATAAATGGATTGAAGAATTGAAGGGAGGATTTTTGTAGAGATGTACCGAATATTCGGTCGGCCGAATATTCGGCGCCGAATACCGCCAAAAAACCGTTAAGCCGAATATTCGGCTCACCGAATAATTGAGCTAGGTATTCGGTCGAATAGGCCGAATATTTATTTTTTCTAAATTTAAACAAGAACAGACTTATCAAATTTTTTAACTGATGTTGCATAAATGATAAAATATCCAACAGTGATGTTGAAAAAGCTTCAAAATCATTAAAAACTTATGGTTTCTGTAAAACATTTTAGATATATCCTTGTATTATTCATTGCAGATAGCTTTATACATTGATTATCTTTTATTCTAAATTTTCTTGATATATCCAGGCTTGCCCATAAACCAACTAAAGAATTCGGGAGAAGTTAAATCTGACCGAGATTGCCACATTTTTTTTAAAACTTTCCTGATTTACCCGGGTTTATTCAGATTTTTTGCTAAATTAAGTTTAAAAAAATCGCATGTCTCTTTGAAAATTTTCCAATTTGTGTTACATAACGATTTTTTTTAAACAAATTTGTTCGTAAGACACGATTTGAATTCGATAAAAATTTTAGGTTTCAAGTAATTTTATTTCTTTATCCTCTTGTATGTTTAAGAATAGATTAGTGCCTAGTTTTTGTTTAGATTTTCCCTTTTTTTTAACAAGTTTTTCAAAAAATCGTTCAGACCCGGCCGTGTCGTAGAAAGTATTGTATGCTGAAGGTTAAAGATCGTCGTTCTTTTTGGCAACTATTTTGATGACATTCATCTAATTCTATACAAAAAAAGCAATTTCAAATAGCTTGGCACCTGTTTTGTCCCAGATTTCACTGAAACTCTTATCTCTGTTGTTATAAACGTCCTAGAAACGATGTTATTCCAGCTAATGGTGATATTTTGAAAATCAAAGAGACCTCTACTTTAAAAAGATCTGATACATCTGGTTGGGAATAATCGACTTAAAATATGAGGGGCATTAAGATGGCAGAAATCGAAGATTTCTATAAGAAAAAGAAGTATTTCTATTGAAAACTCATCAGAATATTCGGCCGAATATTCGTTTGGCCGAATAGTTGAAAAGGTCAATATTGGGTATTCGGCCGTTCGCCGAATACCACTATTCGGTACATCTCTAATTTTTTGAAAAAAATAACCAACAGCTTCTGCTTAGAATGGAATTTAGAATAAATGAGATAGATATTTGGTAAATAAAATCTTGTTAAAAAAACAAAAGTCTAGAAGTAAAAGTTTCAGTTGAGAAAAGAGGTAAGAAGGAATGTAGAGATGAGATTAAAAAGGGTATGCAGAAAATAAAACAAATTTAATCAACATAATATAAAATAATAGTTGGTGCGGCATCATTGAATATATTTCAAATACAATAAATTTCTATGACAACGTTTGTTATTTTGGCAACACTAGGCAAAACAAACAAACCAAAGTCAGTCATTGATCTATTCTTGTGAGCGACAGACGTGTCTGAGCAAATTTCTGAATTGAGATTCGTGAGAATCGTAATATCACGACACATAGCTCCAGTAAAATATGGTACACGAGTGAGTTTTGATATTACGATATGAGATATCCAGTGTACCCAAAATTTGTATAGATGACTCTGGGTGATTTTTTTTTGAGTTGACCCCAAAAATGAAAAATGTTTGAAACTTTGGTGAAGTTGGTTGCTGTAACGGGGAAGGCAGATGGATTTGTTGATGTTTGTAATGAACCATAATTCTGAACTAAAAAAAAAACTAGGCTCATATCATTTGAAATTTTTAAGACTCTTATTTGATAATTTCCTAATATTATTCTTTTTTTTTATTGGTAGTGTTGCTAGAGTACTTTCATGAAAAAAGACAGCTGAACTTCAGACTTATTTCTTTCTATTTCGATTGCATCGCGTTCTTGAACAAAGAATTTTGAAAACTTTAAGTCGAAACCCGTTGACCTTTAACAAATTTTTAAAGATCTGGAAAAATTCACACGCAAAATTTGGACCAAAAAAAAAGAAACATCGACCTCAAGGCGTTTCAAAATAGGAAGAAAAGCTGCAACTCGATTTGGCTCACTATTTTAAGTCTTTTTTTAAATTCTCTTTATTTAGAAGTAGAATGAAAACACCTCATAAGATACAGTTTAGTTCTATTTATTTTTCATGGGATGACTTTTGAAAGCAAGAACGAAAAAGTGAACCATCGGGATGTTTTGCTTCAAATAAATTCATTCTTCCTAAAGTTTGTTACTATCTTACAGCTACCGATTTAATGTACTACAAACAAAAGTGATTCAGCAGAACCGCAATTCCTACTGTGAGCAGGAACAAGTTACTAGGACTGGTGAGTGATCGAGCACCGCCCTCGGTAGTTGTTGAAGGTTCACCGGTAGTAGTAGTTGTGGGACTCGGTGAAGTTGAAGGATCGGCATCAGAAGGATCCGTAACGGAGGGATCAGTTGCAGGAGGATCAGTAACGGTAGGATCAGTGACAGATGGATCAGTTGCAGAAGGATCAGTACTAGGTGGATCCGTTACGGCAGGATCTGTTACAGACGGATCAGTTACAGTAGGATCAGTTGCAGAAGGATCAATAATGGTAGGATCAGTAACGGTCGGATCTGTGACAGATGGATCAGTTACAGTAGGATCAGTGACAGATGGATCAGTTGCAGGAGGATCAGTAACGGTAGGATCAGTGACAGATGGATCAGTTACAGTAGGATCCGTTACGGCAGGATCTGTTACAGATGGATCAGTTTCAGAAGGGTCAGTAATGGCAGGATCAGTAACGGTCGGATCTGTGACAATTGGATCAGTGACGGCAGGATCTGTTACAGGAGGATCAGTCAAAGCAGGACCAGTGACAGATGGGTCAGTAATGGTAGGATCAGATGGATCAGTAACGAATGGATCGGTAGCAGGATGATCAGTTACAGTAGGATCTGTAGATAAAGGATCATCGTTCTCGTACTCCACATCTCGTATCCAAGCCTAGTTCCACAGAAATTTTTCAGTGCATTTCGTAACTTGTTCTGTGTCTCGTGTGACTTACCTGATGATGGTTTGATTCCGGGAATCCACTGTTGCGACGAATCTGCCCCCGTTCCTCCAAAGTTTTGGAACATGTCGTACTCAGCAACGCACCCAACAGAAAAACTCTCAAGAAAGCCATATTTTGATGACTGAGTCCAACCGACAATTCAACCTTATTTATTGAGCCCGACTAATGACTAAGTATGTAAAGCTACATTTTTTGTTGCCCTACTGTACTTTAGGCACAGACTTATCTTAATCCTACCTGTTCTGGATCCGTGTTAGCGAGTGCATATTGCTTTCTCGCGATTAGATAACTAACTCAGATAGCTTTCTCAGTATTAATTAAGACTTCCCAATATTTCAGTGGCAAAAATAAATTTATTTCCGTGAATGGGTGATAGAGATTAAATTTTAAAATATCAGTATTTTTTTTTATCTAAAGCCCCCAATCAGATTAGTGCGTTAATAGCCCTTAATCTGCGCTGCGCGTGAGGCGACGATAGTTGAATGGTTCGGGTCACTCGATTCCTGTAGTCACTTTTGCCGAGAAACGTCACTTCGACTGAACTTTGTGAGTTCTTATCCTATTCTGGTAGTCACCGTGGGTGAGAATTGTTGCATTTGGGTGACGATTTTAGGTGAGAATCGTCGTTTTTTTCAGATAGAAATTTTAAGAAAAATTTATGAAACAAGGAATAGTTTGTCTCTGAATATTCAATTACTGTAAAGTTAGATTATTTTTCAAATAATTCAATTATTAACATTTTTCAAACAAATCAGAAATAGAAATTGAAAAAGCAATTCAATTCTGATAAGCGAGCTGAATTCCGACTTGAGTTGAAATTTTATTATTAAAATTTGATCCAATCTGAACCCTGATATTTAATTTGAAAATTAAACGGTATACCTGATTCGAAATGACAGTTTCAATCTAAAATATGGATTTCTAACGGCTACAAGCAAATCGAAGCCTGAATCAACTCTTTTTTTCTGAATCGACGGTTTTTTTTTATAATTTTGAAAATTTACAAATAGTTTTATCAAGGTATTTCACTACCCATACATATAGCGTTTGACGGGTGGAATGTTGGCGGCCGATTCCTTCAGTTCGTCTAGCTGCGCCGTCTTGTCTGGACAAACTGGGTCCATTGAAAACTCCTCCACCGAAGAGGCTGGGGTTTCTGATCGAGTTAGTGATATCATCATTCATCACAACAGAAAACGGAAAAGATCGCATTTCAAACGTTGACGTTGTTATTTTATCCAGCACAAAAACTGATGGATTGTAAAAGCGTATTTTTCCGGCTATTATAACAAAGTTAAACACACTGAAATTAAGACAAAAACCAATTTTGCTCACAGATTTTTGATCAAGACACAACTTATTTTCTCATCCTGAAATAGCTGCTGAGGTTCTCGCAGATATTCGAAAACGGAATTCGCCTTTTTGGGTTCCAGTTTGTTGAGGCAGCAGTCTTCGCCTCTACATGAATTTGTTTGAAGATGTTTTTCTTCACTTTGTTGCTGTTTCCGGGCCTACACGGAACTGAGTCGAAATTTCCACTTTTGTAGCAAAATTTGCGCCTCTTTTCCATTAAATCAGCTTGCTGACACCGTTAAATCCGGTTATGGTATGGGACGAATTGAAATTTTTCAATTGTTGGTTTAAAATTCAGTTTTCAAAAACTCAAAATATGACACGTAAACACCGGCAAAACACAATCAGAGCAGATTACACCATTTTGACCGATGGGTTCATTCAATCACTCAGCAAGACATGAACCTCTGTAAATTTACTCGCACCGACTATCGGAATTAGGTGACAAACCTCACGGTGACTCGACTATCGTCACCTCAAGCGCGGCGCAATATTGTTTCTCAGAATAAAAAGTATAAGGGCCAATGAGTGTAAATTGATTCTGATGAACATTTGATGGTTTGATTATTAAAAAATATTTTTTTCATAACCATTACACGATGAATTTTTGGGGTTTTGTGAGTTAACCCCCCACATGATGATCCAAGACTGCCAAGCGCCATACATTCAATTTCCTAATCAAGTTTTAAAGAAAAACTTCAATGATTCAAGGATAAGAATGTCGACTCAGGACTAAAGCCAAACCTTCGAAATATTTTCCCGGGTACACGATTCTACTACAGTTTTTCAAAAATTCTTGTTCACTTGTTGATAAAAATTTAGTCTCGAATATCTAAATTCAATAGGATTTTGTCCGAATTTTTTCACTTTATATGAATTTTGAAAACAATTTTTCAAGTGTTTTCCTGTATGATTTTTTTGGAAAATTTCCAAATTTGCCTGAATATTTGCCGGATTTTTGGGGATAATTTTGAAGGAAAGTCTCGGATTTTGCCCGCTTGCGACAAAATCCTAACTCTAATCTTAGTTTTGTATTTCAAACTTAAATTATATACCTTCTCCATATTCGAGCTCATCATTTCGGATAGTGAAAAGAAAATATTTGAAATTTCAAAATTTTTAAAAATTGGATTTGAAATTTATAATTAAAATTCATTTTTAGAATTGGAATCAATGAAGTTTCATAATTATGAAAAAGTTTCATATATCGTCAATTTCTTCAAAAATTCATAAGTTGAATAACGAAAAATATACATATACATATACAAATTTATTATTATCTGGAATGCAGATTCAAAAATCGTCCTCAAATGCAGAATTCAGTCCTTAAACTCAGGTTGGAAACATAGGATTCAGGTTCGGAATTGAAATTATAAATTCAGTTTTGGTTCGAAGCTAAGTTTTATTAAAGGTTAAAATATCAATGCGAGAATTTCATTAACGAATCTGTTTGTAAGACATCGTGGTTTCATAACTTTGATTCTTGATTGTAAATTAAAATTTTATACTCTCTCAGAGTCAATTGACAACATAAAAGAGAATAAATCACTCATATAAAATAAAACATTGATTTATTTTTAAGAGGTTAAATTTAAAGTTTCAAGTTAAACAAAGTTATTCACAGGATTTTAATTATGAACTATAGTAAAAATGATTTTTTTGTTGGTCAACTAGGTTCTCAAGTGACTAAAATATTATCGTAAAATCATCTTGATTTATAATGTACGTACTGCAACATGATGCCACATTGCTCCTCAATTTTAAGCATCATCAAATTTTTGATTTTTCACTATAATCAATTTTAAATCGCGTTTTAACTTTATCCTGTTGGCTCGGGGCGAACAGAGCACCATTAATCGGGGCACGATGAGCATTTTCTGTCGTAGAATCTAGCAGTGAATTCAACATGACGAAGTCAACTTAATTATAGAGCTACAGCTTGATAAGTTTCATCTGACGATTTTGCTTATTGGTAAGGTGTCGGAGAGGTAATCAGAAGACTTGAGTTAGAATACTGGTCGCGAACGTCAATTTGTGGCTCGCGGAGCTTTAATAAGCTTCAATGTTATGAAAAAAGAATTAGACTTATAAACCAGAGCAAGGTCATAATATTTATAAACTTCTAGTAAAATGGAAAATAGAAAAAAATTATTAAATCCAAATTTTTGCTCTTTAGAATTTGAATCAAATAACTTTTCGAGCTTTAGATGCAGTAAAAAGTCGCTTGATTGGATTTGTAAATCCGTTCGAACTATTCAACGAATAAATTAATTCAAAATCTTGACATAAAAGCGAAACATAATAAAAAATTCAAAATGTCGCTGATTTTCAGACTTGTTATTGAAATTTGAGAACAGATTTCAAGGTAATGTAAAGTTTCGTGTGGTTTTCTATGCATTAAGAACACAATCTTTCGATAACTTAAGCTTATTGCCAAGATATTTACGAAAGGAACACTGTGAAATGTGCTGTGATACCTAGATAAAGAAAATTATCAGAATCATTCAGAATATCATCAGAATTTTTAAAAGTTAACAGAAGTTTAATCGCGGACGAATAAATGAATTGATTTGAACAAAATTCGTATTGAAATTATCTCAGGCTTCACATTTTACCAGCTACACGAGAACATTTTCACAGCTTTGGAGAAGTAAATTTTATTAAAAAGACTTCTATCCTGAAAAGGAGTTTTTCGAAAGAGTTATATTAGATATCTTCATTCGTTGCTATTAAATTGCTTCATTCCACCTTTAAATAGATCTACATGTCAGTACTTACGAAGGCAAAAAAAAAAACAAAATGTTGTGAAATAAAATTTAAAAGGTGAATTTTTTGTATTGTTAACAAGATTTTTAATTTGAGCTAACGCTTATACCATTCGAATTGATATTCTGATGAATTTTTTTTTAATTTTAACAATTTTTTATCAAACTTTCTTGTTTTGGAACATATTCACTTCATGTAGTTTTAATATAACGATAAGCTGTCGGTTTTTGGAAACAGTCTCTTTCTTCACGTGAAACATTTTTGATTATTGATGTTATCATTATTATAATTATTAACACTTAAGTAAGCTCTGGAAAAAAAAATAATTAAAAGTCGAAATTCTTACTTCTGTGCTTGCGGATCTTGTTTTCTCCAAACTCAAAAACCAGGAAAAAACTTTGGAACTTCAAATCGAAAACCCCTAACAACCATGGATTTTTGTTGTTGTTTCGATTATAATCTTTTCACCATCTTTGTGGCATTCGCGACTTTATATCAACGTTTTAGTTGGCGGACAGTATTGCAAATCTTATCCGGTACAATAGATTCCGATGTTTACTCTTGGGCTCGAACTCACGGATATCGGCTCAGGAAGCTATTGACTTGCCACCCAAGCTATATGACATGATAACTGAACGAGTTTGAAACCGGTATTCAGAGTCTTATAAAAGTTCTGGTTCAACAAAAAAATGTAAGTGTTAATTTATTTCCATGCGATTTTGCTCATTTCTGTCAAACATTGTTCATTAAGTACTGGAAGATGTTTGTTATTGAGATTTTAAAGATTTTGTAATCTGTAGAAATTATCTACAGCATTAAGTAAAACCCGTTTTTATTTTTCTGCAAGCCATCTACATATATTTTTACAACTTAAAAATGCTTTTTTTCATTATTTTATTTAATTAAATATGTTGAATACATATAGGTACATACATAAGATAAGTAAAAAAATGTGAAACCAACCATTTTAACTTAAAAATTTGTTCATCCAAAACTGATTCAACACATCAATATTTCATTCTGGTTGCCCTAGCAAAGACAGAAGTGCGGTTTGTTCTTACTCCGATTCTTGCTGGCAATTTTGGAATGTTTTCGAGTTTCGATATTCATAAATAAAGCTTGTACTTACGTGTATTCGCGGATAGTACATGCCTGAATCCGATGCGATATCGTGGATGGTGATTAAAGCGCAAAAGTACAATTTTCCGGTGTTTTCCGACGGTATTGAGTGATTTGAAGAAATTGAGCAACATTCGGTCCTCAATAAAATAAACATCGCGAAGTTCACAAGTGATTGTGCGACTGGGGCAGCTTTGATGAAAGCAAACATTCCCCCCAAATGAAAGTTGCTACGAATACAACGATTCGTAGCGCATGGAAGTAGTGTGGGTATTAGTGGTATTAGTGCAAACCACAATCAGTTTGGAATCGAAGCGTTTGCTCGAAAGTGAGAGAAGCTAGATAGTAGTCGAGCACTGGTTGGTGTCCAGGCTACTCGAAAAGTTCACTACATAAGTCGCATAACAGTAGTGTTCGCAATAATAGCAACGTTCGAGAAGATTTAAAGAAAAATAATAAATAGAAGCAATTGAGAAGTGATACCTGGGAAGGGTCTTAAAAGTGGGTTTCTAGGGAACTGCTTTTCCCCAAATCACTAGTGTCTTTTTTGCCCCGAAAATTAAAATAAGAAAAAAGCAGTGAAAAGTGCAATATAACCCTCGGCGCCATGGCTGGCGCACCCCCGGGGGTGGGGGGTCCACAAGCTATGTGGATTCATCCCCCATCCCCCCGTATATGCGTTCGTCAACGTTCGACGGTCGCAAAATCTTTTTAAAAGTGCAAAGGCCTGGAGAAAACCCTACACCGCTGCCCAAAAACCCATTTTGGTTTGCATCTGTAGTGGAAGTAAAAATTGGAAAACCTCTCAGGAAGGAAATCGACATGGCTATTGATGGTGAGGGACTTAGCTATACGCTAAGTACCTACAACGTTCAGCTTGCGGAGGAATTGAAGAAAATTAAAGAGTTGGATACCAATACCACTGATAAGCTGATATAACTCTGAATCACATTTCCATCAACCAAAGGTTCGTGTCTTAACTGCTTAGTAAGTGAATAATACACTGGTTGTGATGGGGCGCTAGCATTCAAAAATTACTCCACGTGTTCTAATGACACGTAGAAAAATATATAGAAATTCTATTATTTACCATGCATTTTTAGCCTGCTTCAATTTTTCTGCGTGCAAAAGTATAAGTTGCTATGGTGTTCAATTTTTGTTATGTTTTCCTCCCAGTGAAAAAAGGTCCCGATGGTTGAAATGTGCTAGATTCAATGAGCTTTGAATTTGAGGAACAAAATTTGAAACGTGCCTACATATGAAAAACATTTCTTCATATTTAGGAAAAAAAACTATTCCAATTAAAAGGATATTAAAATTTAAAAAATAATTTCACAATATAATAGAATAAAAGTTTTACAGTTTTTAAGAATTAATTTAAGCAAATGAATAAAGATATAAAGACTTTCAAAGAGAAAATGTTCTTTATCTTATTGAGGAAACATTCACAGTTCTTTAAAAAAGATCTTCTGGTGAACGATTTAGTATAGGCACTTTACTAGAGAATATACTTTTTAGATCCTTTAATTGCCGAAATTGCCAGAAGATCATAAACTCTTCTTCAAAAAGAACGGAATTGATCCGATACATTTAAACTAAAATTTAAACTAGCTGAGTTACATACTCTTCAAAAAAAATATTTTCAAATTGTCAAATGAAAATTGAATGATTTGCGAAAAATCGAAATTTAGCTATTGGTATTATTACATGATCGGGAAACGAAGCCTAGGGAATGATGAGCTAGTTGGCGCCAGGAGCTCTGGGCGATGGAAATTTTTCTCCTACGCAGGGGGAATTATATCAGCTTATCAGTGCCAATACTTCGATTCAGATTATCGATCACCCTGGACTCAACAAAACCCTCGGAATGGTCTATTTACAAGAATCAACTGATGTATCAGAAGAAGAAATATTGAAACAGCTGAGCAGTCAGGGTGTGACAGCAGTTCGAAAAATTACGAAATTTGTCGACAAGCAAAAAACCAACACGCCGATGATGGTCTTGACTTTTGGTAGTACAAGATTGCCAAAAGAAATTTATTTCGGATGGATAAAAGTGTCCATACGAACGTATTATGAGAGTCCAATGTTTTGCAAAAACTGCCTCAATTATCGACACACGAAGAAAAGATGTGACCAGACCGTTCGTTGTACACGGTGTGCCGGAAGTCACTCAAATACAGACAACAGCTGCCAAGAAACTTTTCGTTGTCCGCATTGCCCTGAAGGTAATAATGAGCACTCCGCGGAGGGACGTAAATGTCCATTATATCGCCATGAGGAAGCGGTCATCCGTTGCAAAACGGATGAGTCTATTTCCTGGGCTGAAGCTCGGAAGAGGGTTGGCCCGCTAAATGCCAAACCCACATACGCATCGGTTACCGATGCTGACAGTGCAAACAAAGATAAAATTATTGAAAATCTTATGGCAAATGTACAAAAATTAACTGCTCACATCGAACAACTGACAAAAGAGAATCAAAAAATGGCGTTAGATCACAAAATTTTTAAGGAAAAAGTGCAAAACTATTTCCGTGAGAATAACTTGTCGACATCACCCACGACACCGGCGAAAGATCGCAGTCGATCGGTTACCCCTATGAATCGATCAGGCTTAACATCCACAAACAACCAACAACAAGAACAAGAAAGTTCATCTTTCCAAACACCAAAACCATTCACCAGGCAATCAAGGAAAACAGCTAATCCAACAGTAAATCCACCAACCGACAAAAAAAGTACTGGAAAACGAGGACCGCAATCTCCCCTGGCAGAAAAAGTAAGCAATAAAAATGTAAAGCAAAGCAGAAACCAAGAAGAAGACAGCACAGAAGAAGTTCAACTATCGTCCGAAGAAGAAGAAACTACGAATCAAACGACCAAAGGGAAGTTTTTTCGTAGCTAAAACAAACGGAAACAATACTACCATCACCAAATCCACTAGCACTATAACACCACCAAATTATCAACATACCGCTAACAAACCATCAATCAGCCGCCAGGAGGAGATTCCACCCCACCGGAGGTTCGAGGGGCTTGAGCATCAGTCCCTCGGTAATACGTGGAAGCGATCGGTAACCATCCAGGACGCTATCCTCATACCTGTTGAAGGTGATCCGACCTCCACTTCCTCGGTGGGGGCAACGTTGTCCCAAAGCCTTCGCCCCCCGTCGACTGCCCAACATGATCCTGGGACGCCAGATGTGCGTTGGAAGCATGTCGTACGGGGGCACCCGGGACACTTGCGGGTAAGTTCCTCAAACTCAACTTTCCGAACAGTTTCAAATGCGAATCAATTCCCCAGGTCATTCCCCACTCTGCTACGTCCACTGAACATAAACCAACCGACAGTACGACACATCCACACGACACCCAGATGGGATCCTGGCGAAGGTACGAGCAGAGGACCCGTTACCAGAAACCCACCCACGCAAGTATCACGACCACGACCCGCTCGTTCCCGGGGACAGTTTCTTGTTCTCCAATGGAACGTTCGTGGATTCTGGTGTAACGAGGCGGAACTAACAAGGATGATTTGGGGTAAGTTGCCTATTTGTTTGATGCTACAGGAGACCATGACCGATTCTTACAACGCGCTGCTAACCAAGAACTACAACATTTACTCCTCGAAGTTCTATCCGGGAAGTAGAAAAGGTCCAGCTGTTATGGGTATTTTGAAAGAGGCTCCACACGATTTGATCGAAATCGAGGCACAAATCCCAGCGGTAGCAGTCAGACTACTTTCCCCAGTGAAAGTAACACTGATCTGTATTTACAACCATTTCAAGTCAGGCTATTACAACACAGCGGACAGGGCGTTGAGAGAACTGATGTCTAACCTATCCCCCCCATACCTTGTTGGAGGAGATTTCAATAGCAGACATTTCACTTGGGACAATTTCACTAACAACATGGGTGAAACTGTTGCCAAGTGGGCAGCTGATTACGAAATGGCACCGCTAAATGACGGTTCTAAAACGAGGTTCAGTCCCCATCAGAATAAACAGGACACCGCAATTGATGTCTCTTTCGCTTTAACCAATCTCATAGGCAAATTCAAATGGTCCACCCAATCGGACCCTAGCAACAGTGATCACCTCCCCATAAAAATCGAACTGGATAGTGCTTGTCCCACTGTCCCTGCTGTTAAAAAATGGAAGCTTAAAGAAGCGAATTGGGAAAAGTATTACCAAGAAATAAGCGACGAACTCCTCTGCATTTCGCAACCAAATATTGAGAACATCACTGAAGCCATTTTCCAAACTGCTAGGCGTTCGATACCTCGAACGACTGGAAACACCGCCTCCAAATTTGCTCCTTGGTGGACAGAAGAAATCGGCGCACTTATTGAAAACCGGAAACAAAAGTGGAAAATACTACGAAAAACAGATAGAACAGCATTTGAATGGGAAAATCGAAATGAAGATTTTCGCAAAGCCAGAGCTGACGCACGATCTGCTATAGAAAAGGGGAAGAATCATGCGTGGAGCGAATTCTGTAACTCTTTTAATCCCAATACCCCCGTCTCCGAAATGTGGCAAAAGTTCAGTAAGATCACTGGGCGAAAAGCGAACCGTACCAGGAGAATGTCTATCAAAGGTGAATTCACTGATGATCCACAAAAAATCGCAAACCATCTAGCTGATGTGTTTGAGAAAACTTTCACTGCAAGTGATTATTCTGAAACACTGCAGGAAATCAATTACGCACCACCGCTGTCTATCCCCGAAAACAAATGCATGGATGTAGATTTCTCAGGACTCGAATTAAATACCGCCCTCAGTAAATGCGCTGGTAAATCAACAGGATTAGATCAAATAACTTACAGTATGATCAAAAATATGCCCCCTGAAGCGAAAAAGATTATTTTAGAAGTTTTTAACATACTCTGGCAACGTGGTGAATACCCAAAACAATGGAGGAAAAGTATCATTATCCCTATTCCAAAACCGGGAGAGTTGAATAGTTTCCGACCGATCGCGTTGACATCGTGTCTCGGAAAAATATACGAAAGAATGGTAAACCGACGGCTACAGCAACATTTGGAAAGCCACAACCTTTTGCACTCGAACCAGCACGCATTCCGAAGTGGCAGAGGTACCACCAGTCACCTCAGCCAGCTAAAGGACATTCTAACTGAACATCGACATAATCAACTTCATTCGGAGTTAGTTTCGCTAGATCTTTCTAAGGCATTCGACCGAACATGGCAACCAGGTATCCTGAGGGCACTTGAAAAAGCCCAAGTTGGAAATCGAACATTCCAGGTCATCAAGAACTTTTTACGAGATAGGTCTTTTTGTGTTGCAGTAGGTGGAACTATCTCATCAGATCGATCACAAGAAACCGGAGTACCTCAAGGGTCAGTTTTATCCCCTACTTTATTCATCTTGGTCATCAATGATATCTTCAAATGCATTCCCAAAAATATATCGGTACTTATTTATGCAGATGATATTCTTCTGATCTGTGGAAGTAAGTTTGTGGCAATCTGTCGAAAAAGACTTCAGAAAGGAATAGATCGCATAATATCTTGGGCAGAAAAAAATGGCTTCGCAATCAATGCCAAAAAGAGTACCTTGCTGCACACATGCCACGGTACAAAAGGCCGACACCGATTTTCAAAATTGAAAAAGTTGATGACTGACGGCTCGGAAATAATTCAAACACGAAACGCAAGAATTTTAGGAGTTCATATGAACCAAAAAGGAAATGCCAATAGGCATATAAAAATGTTAACCAAAGAATGTTCAACTCGAATTCATTTTCTTAAAATAATAACGAGTCTAGGTAATAGAGAAACGTTGTTAAAAATTGGTTTTGCTACAATAATATCGAAGTTGTTCTACGGTTGGGAAATCTTCGATCCTGTTGATATTATGAACCTCAAAACAGTTTACTGTAATATGCTTAGAACAATATCCGGGGCATTCTGTTCGACGCCCATTGAAGCGCTTTATGTAGAGAATGGAGTACTTCCTTTTGAATTTCTGGTAGCTGAAAACTGGGCACGGAAAGCAATTTGGATTGCAGAAAGGGCGACGAACAGCGAAAACTATCTGCTAAACAGAGCTAATCATGCGCTAGCTGCAGTAATTAACGATCGTATCCCACCAATATATCGTCTTCTTACCGAAACTACCACACAATGGAATGAAAACCCGCCACGAATTGATTGGTCAATTAAAAACCATTTCAAAACAGGTGGTAATAAGAGTTCAGCGGTCAGAATGTTTGCTAACTTAAAAGCCACTAAATACGGTTTCGGAAGAGAAATCTACACAGACGGATCTCTAGCTAGTGGTAAAATAGGCTTTGGCATTTACAATCCAACAGAGGAGAGCATTTTTAGAAACCTGTCCGAAAAATTATCCATTTTTTCGGCTGAAGCTATAGCTATTGACGTAGCACTTGAACAAGCTATTTCTCCAACGGTTATTTACACAGACTCGGCCAGTGTACTGGCTGCCTTAGAATCGGGAACGAAACATCCAATTATCCAACATATTTTATCCCATAAAAATATTAAAAATGTAACGATGGTCTGGATTCCCAGTCACGTTGGAATCCCTGGAAATGAAGAGGCTGATAGACTTGCAAATTTAGGAAGGAATGGAGAAAGACATGTTACGAAAATCCCTAAAGCGGACGCGCTTAAGTGGTTAAAAACGAAATTAAAATTACAACACGAGCGGAACTGGCGGAATCAGCAAAATGTAAAACTCAAAGAAATAAAACAAACAACTGATAAATGGAAAGATGTTATCAACAAGAGAGAGCAGAAGATCCTTACTCGACTAAGAAATGGCCACACCTGGATAACCCATAAACATCTGATGGAGAGAGCGGAAACACCGATATGCGAAACATGTGGCATCGAATTGACGGTCAAACACATCATACTTGAATGCCGAAAATACGAAAACTTGAGACGAGATGTACTAACCGAAGGGAACCTAGCAGAAATACTGGAAAACGATCGGAAGAAGGAAAAATTAGTGATCAGATTTTTAAAACAAAGTGATCTATTCAATGTCATCTAAAATGTAAAAACAACTTTTTTTTAGAGGGTGAAAACAATAGGTTAATCCCTCACTAAATAAAACATACAAAAAAAAAAAAAAAAAAAAAAAAAAAAAAAAAAAAAAAAAAAAAAAAAAAAAAAAAAAAAAAAAAAAAAAAAAAAACAATAAACTGCTAGCCTTGTAACATGTTCTTACTATTCACGATAGTCAACAGAATGAGCAAAAAAATCTAAAACATAATATCACTAATCACTTTGATTATAAAAAAAAAATCATTTTTATCATTTCAAATTTTCTACTGATCACAAATATTCCTCAGAAAACCAATTGCGGTCTTAATATGAATTTGTCATTCTGGTTCTTCGAATGCTAAAATTCACAGCAAAAGGGTTTTGATAAATTACACATGGCAACAAAATTCACATTTTCCAAAGGTACAAAGAATTATTGGGCTAATTTTGGTTGATTTGGGTGTCATGTATCCAATATTTTTTAAATTTCCTAATAGCTTTGTTTGTAATAACTTTTGCAAAAAGGTAAACATTATTTACGAAACTTCTGCATTCTTTTAACAAAACTGTAAAACATTAAAAAAAATCAAATTTAGGTTCACCTCTTTTACAATAAAACGGGAATTTTAACGAACTTTTAAAAAGGTTTTAGCCACAGAAATCAAATCGATTTGCTGTCTTCAACAAATTTGGTAAATAAAATATAAACTTTTATTTAAAAAAAACTTTCTTTAAACCTTGGTTTCATAAAGTAACAAATTTGCAAACAGTTAATGCATGGAAAAAGTAAAAAAAAATGTGATTTATTTTTTTTCTTGATGTACTCATCATTTCCAACTGTTAAAATGATTTTTAAGGAAAAATAAAAAAATCATGAAATGAAGGGATAATAATGTCAGAAATCCTAAAAAAAAATGCAGAATTAAACTTTTCTACATTATTGTACCTCTGAAATTAGAATATTTCCAGACTGAAACTTATTGTTTGATTGAATGAAGGATAATACATAAACGAATTCAAAATCAGTTTTCGTTTTTCATGTAGTTTTTTTTGGGTTAATCAGTCATTTCACTCAAATCTTATTCCTTTTTTAATTTATAAACGCTATAACACCAAAACTAGTGGTTATAGACAAAATCTGACTAAAAATTGGAGTTTGGCAAGCTGAATTCTTCAAAATAATTTTATTTTATTCATTTAAAAAAAATCACCCTACTATTTAAAAGCTTGAAATTTGTTTCAATAAGTATGTCTTTGCCTTTCAATTCTGAATTCTTGTGTTCAGAAAACATAATCTTCGTTTTCTGAAACGTTTCACTTTTTTTTGTTATATTATATAACTTTTCTTATTTGAATCGATCATAATTTCTGAATCAATCTATGAAAAACTTGAAAAATGATTGACAAAAGGAACTTCAATATTTAATTTTATTGCGCAATATTACCTTAATTAGTATTTGCTTTGTGCTTCCAATATTTACTGCAAACTTTTCTTATCCCTTTTTTTTATTTTCATTAGTTTCATTTTTTTTATTGATCAATCAAGAAATTTGCCTACCTGTACTTTGTCAGCAAATACGCTTTATGAGTCCTTTATTTTGATAACCAGAAGAAAATGAATACGAAAATATTTTGTCTCTGACTTTGATCACTTGAAATAAAATTATATATTTTATTCTTTTTATCAAAATTCAAAAAAACATCATGTTTTTGAATAATTTTTTTTTCTTTCTTTATTTTAAGAGACTTTCAGCCTTTGGCTGGTTCGTATCTTTTTTCTTTTTTTTGAATAATTATCTTAAGTTAAAAATAGATATAATTTGTTTTCCTTATCGAGAATTCATATTGAAAATCGTTATTGAGTATTGCTTCAATCTCAAGTTTTTTTAATCAACGCTTCCATTGAAAGTTTTGAAAAGAAACGTAAATTCACATAATTGAAAATTAACAATTATTATCATTTCGCCAAACAATATTTAATCAAGGTTAATTTCTGGCCTGATCTGAATATTATATGAAAATTAAGATTGAATTGTTTTTAAAATTTATTGTTAACTACATTTTATGTCTTCTATTTCTGAGCACTGATTTTTATGTCCGAGGCTTTAAATTTTAGTTTTATTAGAAATTTCAATTCTCATTCATTTTCAAGTGCTTCGGAAATATTGATTTTTAATGTTTAGTCTAGTTCACAGCTGAAATTTATTTTTCAGCATTTTTTAAATACCTTCGTGCGGGGTGACTGCGGGCCAAAATGAAAAATGTTTGTTTTTGAAATTTCTTCTTTACCCTTTAATGCATAGTGTTGTTTTAAAACAACACTAATCAAAATCAAAATATCCCGAAAACGCGTGGATATTTTTGAGCAATAAATTCACAAAAAATATTCTAGAGATTAAAAGAAATTAGCCCATGGTATTTTTTTTACAATATTTTAACTTATGTGTGAGATATTTAACAAAGTATGCAGAAAAATTGCGAAAATCATATTTATTTATTTTTTTGAAAAAAGTAGTTTTTGGAAAACCGCTCTTCAGATATGCAAATTTAAAAAAAAATTTTAATCTCAATCAATCACAAACACCAATCAACAAGGTTTTGAATAAATTAACAAAACCGTATTGAAATGAACTAAGAATTTCAAAAATTATTTTTCAACTTTTGGGGGCCATAACTTTTATAATACTCAAAATAACGACTTCAAACCTGTTAAGTTATGTTATTCGAATTAAAATGTTATTAATTCAGTGAATCAATAACTGCAATTCTCATTTTAAAAAAGTCATGCATTAAAGGGTTAAGTATCAGAGAGATCGTTTTCAAATTCTAACACATGATAGCCGGCATATCATTTCTTCTTTTGCTTTAAAAATTTTGTCTCATAAATATTTTGTTTTTATTTTAAAAATCGTCATAACGACAAACAAAGTACATTCCACAAATTTGTCATGTGTAAACTAATACCAGAAAATTTCATGGCTCTTTTTCTGACAAATACGTTCATTAGGATCTGCTTAACCAGAATCAGTGTTTAAAGTGTCTACAAATTGGATGAATATGTCAAGAGTTATTCCAATTTTTTGAAGCAGTATCAAAAATGTACAAATGGGGATGAAAATGGACCAAGCTAAGATCGCTGTTTCCATAATTATTCAGTTTATTGTTGTGCAGCAATCGGAGATAACGTTAGTACGCATTTTTCTACACGAGTTATAGAATTGTGCGAAAATACACAACATTTCTTCTATATGTCTCCCTAAGAACTCATCCCATATCTCGCAGCCTTTAGACGTTCCTTTTTTTCGTTCCATGAAGCAAAATTGGAGATTAGTACTTCGGACTTATAAAGAATAAAAGAATGTCTTCAGCGACAACTCTAAAAAAGCCACATGTCCCAGCACTGTTAATGACCTTGAAGAAAAGTCTTGAGGAAAATTGAATAGAAAACTAAATTTCGTGCTTGATGAAGCCGAGAAAATTGCAAACAGTGATAGAAAAAAAATCAAACCAATCCAAATTAATCCAAATAATGATAGACGTTTTTTTGACTATCACCTTTTTTCATAGAATATGAATAAGTTTCTATAAAATTTATGTTTCGGAAAAAATGTGTTTTTAAACAAATTAAAACCAGCAAGGACCGGCGTGAGAGAAAATTAAAAAGGGAAATACATATACCACGTTAACAAATTTTTACAGGAAACACATGTTTACCAGCAATTCAAATAAAAATACAACGGTATTGATTATGACATAGAGGACAAAGAATAATTTTATCTGCTTCTGTTGAATGAATAACCTCGGTGGATTCATTTTTTTTCAAATTTTTGGTAACATATTTCCTTAAATCAGGCAACTATCATAAAGATGGCCCACAGTTTTAATGTTTTTCAACCAAATTTTTGTGCAGTTGTATATTTAAGACCTGCCTTCGACCAGACCGAACTGAACGCCATGAGAAAATTTTTAACTGCAGATTTTGAAACTTCTGTTATTCTTATGCGAAACCGGAAAATCTAAATAAAATAATTGGGCTTGAGATATAGCTCAGTTGGCAAGTCAGCTGCTTCCTGAGCAGATGTCCGTGAGTTCGAGCCCAAGAGTAAACATCGAACACAGTTGTACCGGATAAGTTTTTCAATAACTTTCCGCCAACTGTAACGTTGATAAAGTCGCGAATGCCACAAAGATGGTAAAACGACTATAATCGAAACAAAAAATAAATAAATAAAATAATTCATTGGAATGCGTTCCTTGGATTATAAACTATTGATTCTGGTTTTAAAGTTTTACTGATTCAGTCAATAGTTAAAAATATTTGTACATTAAACTCGAGTGATTCGGAAAAATGCTGATGGCTTTCAATTCGGTCCGGTTCCGACCATATGTACTATTTAAAAATGAATCTGCTTCCTTTTATTTTCTAAATAAGCTAAATTACAAAAGATATTTAGAAAACAACTCAAACACCACAATTTTTGGCCCATTCTCACCCCGCACGACGGTAGTTTATTAAAGACTCGCCGGAAGAAACCATCGATTTAATATTTTAATTCTTATTAATTTTGAATAATATCAGTAAAATTTATTACTTCTTCGAGTTCGTGCGATGGTCTTTAGTAGGAAAATGGTTTTAGGAATCAATTTTTTTTTATTTATTGTGAATTTTTAGTATTGTTATTATAACTAGCTAGATATGAATTTCGGAGACCACCCGCCCCCCATGGACAGGTCCTAGAAAATTACACAAGGCAACAAAATACGCATTTTCAAAGATGAAAAGAATTTAAGAGATAATTTTGAATAATTTGGGAGTGCTGGTTCCTTATATGCAATGAGTCGTTCACTATCAGCTCGTGTTTTCAAGATTGGGTTTTGGATATCTGTAAAATTTTATTAGATGAATACAGGCACTTTTTTGACAAAACTATAGAACATTACAAATGTTTGTAAAATACAGGTTTCAATTCAATGATCAACTTTCTCCAAGACCACGAGTAATTTTTAATTTCCGTGGTGAATTTACTCAAAACTGATGAATTTTTAAATTTCCATATCATTAAACCTAGAAGTGATAGACCAAATCAGACGAAATTATTTGAATTCAGGACCTCAAAATCTTCCAAAATCAATTATTGAAATATAGGCACAAAAACCAAAAGAAGGTTTAAACTACACGTTGTTTTCACATAAACTGTCTGTTTGTTCTGAAGTTCTGTGACTTCGGAGTTTATCAATTTCATGTTTCAAAGAACTCAAGTGACTTTGAAGATTTTAATGAAGTTCTTGACCGTTATTTAGAGTATTGTTACTGTCCATAAAATGTCAATAGTAATTAAAAAAATTTCAAACGTAACCGCCATGAATAAGTTTTTTATATGATACTACTTTGAAGATTATCGTTCGAACAAAAGTTTGTTGAAATCTTACCTTATTCCTTGAAATTAAATAGTAAACATTTCAGTGGCTATTAAAAAATAAATTATTAAAAAATATTATCAAAATCTTTTTGATTTTTATAATTTTATTTTCCTTAATACGGGCTTCAAGATCCTCCCTGTTCCATTATAGGTAAATGTACACTATTTACTCCTTCCATTCCAGGAAAAAAAATGCGACTCATGCTTTCAAGCATGAGAAAAAAAGAGCGAAACACATTTCAAGCTCAGCGTGGTGAATGAGAATGTTTTTGTTTTGATTCTGCCAGACAGCGTGGCTCCAGAGAGTAGGAAAACCATCTGTACGACTTTGGAACACGTGGATTTTCGGCTGCCATTCTCTCAGCGTGGAGAGCATGTTTACAATACCGGGTGATCGAAATCCTCATTCGTTTTGTTTTGATTCAGTTCGGGTGCCACGCGGAACGCATGACCGCTCTCTTACCTTTACTTTGGGTTTGAAATCTGAAGGGAGAATGCACACACACCGGCGTTCTTGCAGCATCATCATCATCAGCATTCCATTTGAAGCGAAAGGTTCTCCTTGGACAAATTTTTCCAAATCAGTCTTCGAACAACTTTCGAGCGGTTGGGAAGCTTTCTTCCTCGGTTGGTTGGCTAGTGAAAAGTGCAAAACTTTGGGGGTTCACCGCAGAAAAAAAGAAGGTTGAAGATGAAAGTGTTTTTTTTTTGTTGGGTGGAAAAACTTTGAAGGTCCTTTTTGTTTGAAAAGGAATTGCGGTTAAGTTTGGTGAAAGGTAAGTGTTAGGGTTTAGATTGATGATCTCGTGCTTTGTTTGAAGAAGTTTTTTGGTGTGGAGAACTGTAGTTATCCAGGAATTCAGGTGAAAACCATTTTTCTCATTAATGTGTCAGTGCCAGATAACAAGAGCCTTCATGCACAAACATGGTGCTTAAATTCTGAGCAAATTGAGAAAGAAAAATTATCTACAAGAAAAGTGATTACATAAACTGTATAACGATTTGCTACCGTAGAACAACTTAGAACTTTGCAGAAGTTTGTGTTTTGTGTGTAGTCTAATCAGTATGCAGAGCACACACATCGTCTGGCGAATGCAGAACGGAACGTATCGGAGCTTCAGATTCAATGTTAGTTCAGTCAGAGACGCATTTCAGGCAGGATTGGAAAAATGATAAATCGAGTTATTTTTGTGTGGGGAGGACTCGTTCCAGTCGGGAATTTCGTGTTGTACTCGGATGGGTAGTGTTCGAGAAGAAAGATCCCATTATTGTGGGGTGTGGGAAACGATGCGCATGTACTGGAAAAATAGCATCCCTGTGATTTGGAGTCTGTAGCTAGGGATGCTTGAATGTTGATACTTTTATACTTGTAAAGATTTTTTGATTGTTTTTTTTTTCTTAAAATCATAAGTCTACAATTAAATGTTTAACAAATTTTAAGTCACTTAACTGTTTGTTTCATGTATTCAGAAGCACATTTTTTCCTGATTTCTAGATTTTTCTAGCATCCCTAGAAAACCTTGTATGTCCTCATGTTATTTATATGGATTCTTACCATTTATCTTTTCAATAACATCATGTGAATTCAAATTCTGTGAATTAATCTTCCGGTATTTTTTTTTGCTGTCCATATTGGCAGCCGAGTCTGTCAAGGATAGAATGTGCAGCCATAAATTGGGGAAAGTTGATTAAATCAAAATATGCATTGAACTGCGAACTGAAACATTTAAATCGGTGTATACTCAACAAAAAAAAACTGAATGTCAGAGGCTGTTTCATCTTTAGCATTTATGGGCATAAATATTTGTCTAAGAAGTTTAGTTTGAATAATATTGATAAGGCTACGCTATCACTGGATTATGAAAACTGTTCTCTTCATACAATATTGTTATTTGAAAATTGAAATTCATCTTATTATTATTATTACACTTATTATACAGGCATTTCGGTCATTTACAATTCCATGATATTTTAGCTGGAATTGGAAGACATTAAAGATCACACTTTTCGGCAATTAGAACTGTGAACAAAAACATTTTAAAAAGGTGGCTCCAGAGACGAGCATTTCAATCAATAATTCATCAGATGAGTTTAAGCTTTCGTCGCTTCCATTATTTGCTTTTCTAGCAAGTAATGCCGGATAAATTCAGGAAATAATTCATTTTGTAGTTTTAAAACATATGAAAAATAAATAATTTTGAGCTTAGAACAGTTCCAATTTTTGTCAATAAAAATATTTATTAATGATTTGAATGAAAAATATTTCAGTTTGCATCCAGAAAATGGAGATGTCCAAGGACTAGACCAGATTGAAACAGATAATAGACGACAATTGATTTAAACTGGTTTAAAAAAAATCACTCTCTGGAGCCTCGTTAACCCTCATCCGTCCCTGAAATTTTTACCCGTTACAGTCCCTGGGGTGTGAATTTGACACTCCCGACTAAAACTGCTATATTTCTCTTGCCTCTCAATGGATTCTTACAAATGTTTTAGTTTTAAAAACCTCGTAGTGTTGCTCAAATATGTTTCTCAGGCAATATTCACCTCCAACCCTTCAGTTTTCCGTTATTCAAAGTCTATGAAAAAAAAATCTGGAAAAACATGATTCGGGAAAAAATTGTAAATCAGCTACTGAATACTCAAAGAAAATTTCACTTAGTATCCAAAAAAGAACTGAAGTTATACGTTGACCATAAGAATATATTTTTTTTTAATTTTTCGAGAAAATGACCACAAAAATTTAAAAAGTGGTGTAATAATCGTACTTTTCAATCAATGAATCGTGAAAAATTGTATAAGTAACGGATAACGTAATTTGGCACAATTTTTGCGTTTAAGATTTTCAAAGTACGAAACACAGAGTTTTCAACGAATTTTCATAAGAAGCTGATTTTCGAACTTTTTATCCATTTGCAATTCCTCAGATTTTCTTGCACGTAAATCCAACTTCGCACGGGATTTTAAGTATATAAACGCAAGATTTCCGTTATGCTCACTATAAATGTAATTTCATACCGAATCTAGTGATGTATTTAAATTATTGCGAAAATTTTGCGTTTATATACTCAAAATCTAGTGCAAGGTTAAATTTAAGTGTAAGAAAATCTGTGAAATCGCAAAATTTACAAAGAGTACGAAATACAGCTACTTTTGGAAATTCATCAATAAATCTGTGTTTCTTAAAACGCAAAAATGTGCCAAGTTACGTCAACTTTCCAATCTCTTTTCTAAATTTATCTAGTGTGACTTAAACAATTTTGACGATTCATAGATTGTAACGTACAGTTTTTACTCCACTTTTTTACATGTTTTGTGGTCATGATCTAAAAAAGTTTCTCAAAAATATATACATATGCTCAACGTCTAGTTTCTAACTTCAGTTATTTCTTGGACATTAAGTGAAATTTTCTTTGAGCACTCCGTAGATGATTTACATGCATGTTTTTTCGGATTTTTTTTAAGACTTTGAATAACAGAAAACTGAAGGGTTGGAGGTGAATATTGTCCGGGAAACATATTTGAGTTTTAATACAAGGTTTCCTTTTATGAAATTATTTTATCGGCTATATCGGTGAAGTGTTATATTCTGGAAGTGAAGTAGGCGTGTGCCAAGAGAGACGTGTTTTTTTCATCTGCCAGATTCAAACTAGGAAAATTTTGAAATTTCCGTGGAAAAAATAAATTATTTACCGCGAAATGGTTTCCAACTGCCTCATATCAAGATTCACTAGGACTCGCGGCTCCGGAAGATCCCAAAGGATGGCAAGCGGGATGATGATGGAGCTATCTGCTAGAACAACTGCTGGCCGTTCGGCAGGAGGTACATGAAAAAAAGGAGTCCAAAGAGGTCTGAGCTTCAATTTTCGAGGATAAAAAGCTAAGTATTCAGTTCTTCTCTTGTTTATTTTACTTAATTTTGAAAATACTACTGAACGACTTTTAAATAAGTTTCAATGTATTCGGTGGCCTAAAATTGCACAACGTTTGGGATTCTGGGGGCTCAACCTTCAAACGATTTCTGAGGGTGTTAAAAACAAATTTTTATATAGCGGCGACTCAGAAAAATGATGTTTAGAGGTCGCAGGTTACGATTTTTGAACAAAACCCATTTTTCCTATTAAAACTCTCAAGTCTTTAAATAAATCAAACATGTGTCTCTTATATTAATTATGTTAGGACTGTTCTGGATTCCCAATTTATATGTATCATTTTTTTCAATTATGCATTTTTATCACTTTTTGTTTACTAACACTAACGATGTTGGAAGCTTGGATGTTTGGATTTCACAACTCTTGGACCCCGATTCAAAGCTAAGTGTCGTTTCATTTATTTTTTTTTCCAATCCATTGCATAACACGTAAATTGATGTTTTTCATCTAAGCTTCCGCTAATTTATACAGAACTGAACAGAAACAAAACAACAGAAAATTTGACTAAAGATAAATCTTAAATGGCCCGGATGTATTTTAAGTCAAGATGGGTCATAGTTTTGATAATCCCGATTAAGAATATCTATGTTTAAAAATTGAGACGTTTGCCGACCTTTTTTTTCGTATACTGATATTTTAATCGTAAATTTTGCTATGATATTTGTGTTTAAATTGTCAATCAAAAACTTATCGAATTTTCATGTTCATTTATCAGCGCTTAACTTGTTGCAATTCAAGTCAGGATTTTCATAGAGAGCTCTCAAATAAAAAAAATCGGTTAAACGTCAACTTGATATGCCATTGGGTTAAACGACTATATAAAAGAATTATTTTTAAAAATAAATGTTTATACTTGGTAATAGTCGTTAACTTTATTTATCACCATTTAACCTAACATACTATGCCTGCTAATGAACTGAAAGCATTCTATAGAAACTTTATGAGTCAGGAAAACAAAATTTATTGTTCACCGTAACACTAGTCAAAAGTGTCTCCCAACCGATTCCTTTAACCCCTCTCCCAACCAAAATTATTTTGCTAGGATGCAGAGGTGACCTCGGTCCTAAAGCACAAATTAGATCTTTCATCCTTTCTCTTTCTTCCAACCTATCTATTGACTACTAGGACGTGGCCGGCGCCGTTATTGACGTTAAAAGAGAGAGCATCAGTTTTGTGCAGTGTGAATGAGCTGCTAATCCCAAGCACCATTCATTTGACCTCTGAATAAAATTGATGGCCTCGGTCAATCACGGAGTAGCAACCATTGGCGATGTGGAACTTGTTCTACTGAGCCACACCAGCGATCGTGGATCTCGAAATGATTGTTACCATAATTTGATTTTGGAACAAGTCATTCATACATTTTTTTCAACCATGCATTTCGGGTTTTACGGTTTAAGGTGGATGTGAGTAGTTAATCAAGCTAAGCTAAGCTAAGCTAAGCTATATCGGTGAAGTGTTATATTCTTCGTGAAAGAATATTTAAGAATTGAAACATTAAAGATATATAGAAGATACAAGGTTTTCAAAACTAGAATCGCTTGGGAAACAAGGGAGATATAGCGGTTTTAAGCGAAAAGTGTCAAATTGACACTCAAGGGCTGATTAGGGAGTTTTTTTTTCTGGACTTTCATGGTGCGCCCATAAAAAAGTAATGGTGCAAAATTAAAGATTTCATGAACTCATTGAGGGTCCCCGAAGAAATTGTATTACTTGGATGCAATGTACCCGAAGAAAGTTATAACCCGCCAAACTTCCATGAGTGTCATATTGACACTCAAGAGCGGATTAGAGTTAAAAAGAAACCTAATGATTTGAGAAAAAAAGATTATTATATCAATTAAACGTTAAGGTTAACGATATCAAAAAGCAATCACACACAATATAGAATCTCAACGAAACGCGATGGAATTTTTTTCAGACTCATGCATTTATCGAAATAGCTTTGTTATTGCCCAGAGATTCTGCAACATAGGACCGCGCATATCAGATGCTACACATCCTGCTCTCTGGAGCCGCTCTTGAAAAATATCAATGCACAATAGATTTCGTATGAATTAGATTTTTTATTCTAATAAACAAAATCTATAATATGATTTTATCAAGCTTCAGCAAGGAAATATCAAAATTCAAATTTATCAGGGAGCTGCCCACTGTTCATAAAAAGTTTACATTTTAAACTCGATTGGAGTTTATATACTATGTAGATATTCTATTATGACCGCAGGAATATGACAGCAGAGTTTAATAAGTTGCGTTACGGAAATGAAATACATCCCTTTAAATCAATGTAAGTTGATTCACAATTTTTTTCCAGATTCAAATTAAACCCTATCATGATAACCAAAATTACAGTCTCTGGAGCCATCACCTCAATAGTAAATATATTTAAAAATACATAAGTTTTCTCGAATGACTTATTCAAACCGCATTTATTAAAGATAATATCGTATTTGTAAATGTATTACACACTTGGATATAAAATAAATAAACATGGTATAACGAGAGGCCCGACACGCTTCCGGTTTTAAGTAGGTGGCTTAAGCGCCACTTCCGTTTGGAAGACCACCTACCCTTTCTTATCTTGCCCAGCTGATGAGACTCGGTCGCGAGTTCCTTTTGATTCCCGATTTTGGGAAAGAAGCGGAAAAGACTCTAAAGAGGGATCCGTACTTCGATCCTTAAGGGCCGCCCCGAAGTCGAGACAAAACCCGGGAGAAATCCGAGGAAATGGGAGTTAGCTGTTCGTTACGAAAGCAAGCTAGGGGCGCTAAACATCGGACAAGACCAAACCCCTTACCTGGATCAGAAGAGACAGAAATCGATTGGATTCGCGGCCAATCTCCGCTGCAAAGAAACAAAAATAAATCCCGAACAACGAACAGCGTGTGACTCCCTTTCCAGTTATCCCAATCAGACTATCATAGTTAAAACATTCGCATTTCGCTTACAATAATTAGTTCGTTTTATTGTATTTTCATGTGTGTCGTGTTGTGTTTACATGATACTGTTTAGGCCTAAACGATTTTTTTCCCTCTTTCTACTTCTACCTAGCAGTGCATGTTGGTGGAGACGCTTGGTTTTTCGCAAAATTACTTAGCGATTTTGCTTGGGAAAATCATTTGATTTTCATTTAATTTTTCGATTTTTCCACCTCGTGGGTGGTGAAAAGGCTACTTTCGTCGGCTCGCTAGTCCGAAAACGTGATTTTTCCGCCAGAAAGTGTGAAAAACACTTTATTTATCCGGCTTAAAAGAGACGGTAAAAGCTGCGAAAACATACCAGGTATAACAATCGCTAGAGAATATGGGTGGGTTTACTATGAGTACTCACTCGAACTGCTAGCTGTTGGCGGGACTTTATGTTTGTCCCGTCACGTCCAGTCGCTCCTTTGCGGCTACCTATCGCTCTCCCGGCGGATGTTTGCTGGTCGAGGGCTATGCAGGTAGCTAAGACGGGGCGATTAGAACCTTTTTTGTTCAGCCGGTCACCGCATAGCATTTGCGCAGCTATGCAGTGTGGCCCGCTGGAAGCTTGGTCGAATTCGGTTTCGGTTTGGCTGGGTGAATCGTTCGGCGAATGTTGGTACGTCTGTCAGCTGCCAACCCGCTTGCTGTCGGCCCCTCGTGGTGCAAACGGCTGTGGCGCCGCGTTTCAATGTGGCTGGGTGAATTTTTAGGATGGATGAAATTTTAATGTTAACAAACGCATAATGCAAAACAATCACATTCCAGCATATGGAAACGCGATTTATGAAATTTAGTTCTGATTTGCATTTTGTTGCATTTGGCCCCAGACAGCTAACTGAATTATAAAATTATTTGTTTAAAAAAATTTAGTGATTATTCGAAAAATATTTATACACCAACAGTGTTGGTATAGGATAATGAAAGCAATATAAAGTTTGTAGGTGATATCATTAAGCCAATCCGTCATACTAGGCAAAGTATTTTACGACACCGAAAAATGTAAAAATTTGTACATTTATTGCTCGATTTTTTAAATTTTTTATGACAATCAAAACCTGAAAAAAACCCTTTCACGATGTTAAAAACTATGTCATCATCAATTTGTTATCATTAAATGATAACTTTATTACAGTATATTGAAATTAAAATTGAATGAGTGTTGTGGTATACAACTGTTACATCTAACCCTGCTTTTGCATGTTGCCCCGTTTGACGGTATTAAACCTCGAACGCAACGTTAAGTGAGATCCATCAAGTTTTTAGAAAAGAGGTTTCGATTGCCCAAAGGGCAAAGAGGCTTTGGATAGCTTGGAAGGGCGAATAGTGAGTATTATGGTAAATTGATGTTTAAATAATTGAATGAATCGAACGTTAGCCGGCATTAAGCCCATGGCCCTCGATTATAATTAAAATAGCCGGGTATCAGCCCATGGAAATCGAATGTTAGGTGGGTTTAGCTTACGATCATTGTTAATTATATTAAAACAGCCGGGTCTCAGCCCATGGAATTCGACAGAAGCCGGGCCCATGGTCTTCGACAGTTACATATTTCAGCCGGGTTTAGCCATGTCTTCATTTAAGTAACAAAAATAAATAGATAAATAAATAGAATAAACAATGCAGCCAGGTTTAGCCCATGGCCAAATATACAGAAAAATAACAGAATAAACAATCAAATTTAAATAAATCGAATCATTGAAAAAGGGGAGAATGTGGCATCCTAGAATATGCCTCTGCTTTCATGTTAAAGGAAAGTATATGAGAGCCACAAATATGTAAGCGATGGTTAGCAATCGCTAGCACAACTGACCTTTTATTGTATCTAGGTAGTCGGTAAATAGGGTCCTGACTCTTACCTGACTCATAATATTACAGACGTTTTTGTTTTATGTTTATGTAAGCCGGTCTCTCTAAAATTAGGTCAAATTCTGAAGAAAAACAGGATACCTGACACCAGGCTTACAGGTATTCACTTTGTTTGCCTCAAAATTTCCAGTCATCACCGACGCAACCACGGTAACGACGCTGTTTATCATTTACTATGAACGATGTTTTTTCGTTCTGTTTGTGTTGTTTGTCGTTTCTTGTTGATTTTCTCCTCCCGAATTTCAGTAATTGTTTACTCTAGCAATCATTCGCTTCGCAACTGAATCAATTCGTTCGCGAGTTGATTCGGCGCGAGTTGATGACGGTGCTGTTGATTCATGCTTAGACTCAGACCATTAAGGAAGAATTATAATAGGGATTAAGTCCCGGGATAAAGACTAAGGGCCATATTTGATGAATAACTAACACTACTTAAGAGGAAAATAAGTCAGTATTGGCATAGATTTGGTTTTTGGGCACCTCTCGCGTTCCTAGAATTAAATCGTTTTGCTTCATGAAGCATTCGCGACAAAGCATGATCGTCAGCGAGTCGAGTAGATGTCAAATATTTCGACGTGGACTGCGCGCAATGTACTCATTAGGAGCAAATGATGATTGTTTGATGGTTCCGATTTTTTAATAAAAAAAAAACTAAGTGAAATCAAAACAACTCACAAAACTTGAGATGTTTTTTTTTTTTATCTTAAAGCTGTTGGACCGATTGTAGTTTATCAGTTTGGAAATTGTTATCGCGTCAGCAATAAATTTTTCTTCGGAAGTCCGGACTTCCGACAGACTTCCGGTAAATAAAAGTGAAGTAGGGCCCAAAAATACCCTTGCGGGGTAGAACGCCAACGACTATATTTTGATAGATTTTGAAGATTTTCGAAGTTTTTATTAAATTCTTCGTTCATAAATGTCTTTTTGAAATCAATAATAATAATAATCAAATTAAATGTTAAGGTATGTAGCTATTCATCACTTAGGTTGTACAAAGTGAGCAAATGATACAGGCTTTTACGCCAAGGTGATTGCTTCAAACATGCTCACCGTTGATTCTTTTGTTTGTAATAAGAATATATTCAAATTACTAATTGATTCAATTCACAATCTATCGCGGTGATAAACAAAAATAAATCCGTATTTACTAATTAGCTTAGCTTAGCTTAGCTTGATTGACTACTCACATCCACCTTAAATCATTGAACCCGAAATGTATTAAAACATTTTTTCAAAACGAATTACTGAATTATTCACGTCGCCAATGGTTGCTACTCCGTGATTGACCGAGGCCATCAATTTTGTACAGAGGCCAAAAGAATGGTGTCTGGGATTGACAGCACATTCACAATGAACAAAACTTATGCTCTCTCTTTACACATCAATAACGGCGCCGGCCACGTCCTAGTATTCAATAGATAGATTTGGAAAAGAGAGAAAGAGATAAAAGAACAATATTGCGCATTAGGACCGAGGTCACCTCTGCATCCTAGCAAATAATTTTTTAAATTGGAGGCTTGGGTGAAAGGATGTGATTACGAAACACTTTTGACGAGTGTCAATTTTGTTATACCTATTCTCTTGTATTCTTAATTCTTTTCATTCTCTTGTTATTCTGTTGTTTCCAAATGAAACTCCTACATTTGATGAAAACTTTTTTCCTGGGAAAGACCAAAAATACACATTTTGTATGCCAAATATTCGTTTCAATAAAAAAAAATCAATTCCTGCTTCTATACAGGTAATATGGTCATGAAAAAAGAGATACAAATTGCTAGTTGGTTTGATGGTAATTAAGTCAATAATCAATTACAAATTGAATTATTCAAACTAGTTTATATGACGCAATATTTAAGAAATTATAATGAACTTCCTAATACAGTTATATTTTTGATAAACAAATGTAGTGTTTTTCTGATTTATCTACTTTAAAATTGAAAAAAACAAAAAAGCAACAAAAAACGCAATTTTTCATAATTTGAAACCTATTTTTGCATTGTTAGAATGATAATTGTTTCTGGGGGATGGCATTATTCATGATAATAATTATTAGAGAAGCTATGAGTGTCTGACTATTATCATTCTGTTTAACATCCTAACTTAACTTGATTTCATGATATTTGAGCTCACTCATGTTAGATAATTGAATAGTTAAAATATGTTATCAGTATTAAATGAAGAAAAAAACGATATTCACGTGAACAGAGCTACTGATCTTAAAGATTTTATTCTATGTGAACTCATTTTCTTTTCAGTACGATTTAGTGGTTTGATTTCGAACATAATCTGCTCACTTGCCTACATAACTCGCCCTCTAATGTAATTATTTCATATTTGAGATTTGATTATGAATAAGACAAAAATAATACTCATCTTGAGGATGATCCTATCGTCGAACTTTTGGCTCCCGACATGGGTTAGCTTTGGTAAAACCCATTCTTCAATCACCAGATACTTTTAGCCACTCGAGAGAGCGATCCGAAACTGTTAACACAACCGACATTTTCGATTCTGGGCATCGATCGAACATTCCAGGAATTTGTTCGCTTAAACTTAATGCTTCTTTAGCTATAAACAGCATCCTTCACACTTTACACTGGTTTAATATGGAAATGTACAAGAAACTCTTCGAAGTGAAAAAATTTTCTCTCATGGCCCAAAAATAAATCCGTAATTACTAATTGATGAAAAACTGCTGTAATTTGTTGTTTTATGTTAAACTGAAAATTTATTTAGGTTCAAATATCCGATTACAATGCCCTCATCTTCTATTTGCAGTGATTTTTGCCATATGCACCGTTTTTTTTACGGTTCTCGCAAATTAACACGTCATTTGAGATAAAATAATCAATTCAAGTCGTACATGTGAACGGCAGATTTGATACCGCATTAAAAACCATTGTGTAATTTTTATGAAAATTAGTTGAAAAACATCATGAAAACTTCCATCTTTATATACTTTGGACAATTGAGTCGAAAAAAGTGGTGTATAATATATGGAAATTTAACTAAGATTCCGACGAAAAAGTTTATCTTTAAAATTCTATAAGTTATAATTCTCTATAGGCTATTTTAACATTTTTTTCCATACATTGGCTTACATGCTGCAAGAACACTTAACTGAATCAGAATCTTACTGTTATGCTAAGAGATTTATTCTGTATTGTCTTATATAAGCTATGAAAAATGCAGCTTATTTTTAGAAAAAGCTGATTTTAAAGATTTTCTGTTCATCATAGAATTCAAATTGAGACTAAAGTTTGATTTTTTCCGGTGTCAGTCATCTAACTTGGTACAAGTTTTCCAAGACAAAAAGCGGGACATTTTGAGGAAAAAGCGGGACAGCGGGACATTCAACAAAAAAGCGAGACATGTCCCGCTTTTGCGGGACGGATGGCAACCCTATCAATGTTCAAATTTTTTTCTTTCTGGAATTCTCTACTTCCAACTTTTTAAATGAAAGCTTGTTTTGAGCTTTCTCTTCCAACCGAATTTCATCAATGTTATCTAAAACCTTTTTGTTGTATGAGTAAAGTCAGGTTTTCCATCGTCGCATGGGCCAGTGGTCCATTGGACTACGTCATTCTGTCAGTGGTCTTAAATTCAGAATGGCCATCGATTCTGTTCATTGTCAATTGAGTATTGTTAGTAAAGATCTATTTCACATTGCTGGTGGCCAAACATATTTAGGTTCATCGAAACGGCATAAAATTGGTACAGCCGGCCAAGGATTTAGAGCACCGCAGTGAGTACTTCACTGGAATTTATCTCACATTTATAAAAGTTCAATAGAGGAAACATGTTCTTATTGAACTCTTAGCATGTTAGCGAAAATATTCCTCAAATAATGTTCATTGGTGCACTTAACCAGAAAGTTGGAATGTTGAAAAAAACTGTCAACCATGCCTTATGCCTTATATTTACTTACTATACTGAATACTCATATTTTATATACTTGTTTGAAATCTTCTGTGATTTTTGTTCTTGGATTTGCGAATGATTTCTTTTAGGAATTTAAAAAATAATTTCAGTAATTCTGAGTTTTTGGAGAACGGAACGATGACAAAAAAAACATAATATACTTTTTCCCTTTTCGAAAGCTTATTCAATTGAAAAAAGAAAAGAAATTGGATTGAAAGCATACTTAAACACACTAAAAAATCACACATCACTTCAAAGTGCATCGACCCAGTAAAAAGCCTAGCGAGCGCCATCATCGCTAATGATAAAATTGAATTCCTAATTGTTCAACGACATTCTAAGAGGTTCTAAGGCTGGCAAAAAGTCGAGCTTCGCTTTGCTTCCGTAAGCTCTTCCCATTTGTGGACATTTTTTTTACTCACTCGCTCCCACGATGCATCATTCTGACTTGTTCCCATTTCCGGTGTGTGTGATATGAAGTGCCAGCACGAGTCGCTGTGATTAAGTGCCTGGTACTTGTGATGCCATTGCGACGGTCGCCATATAACTAGCACCGAGGGGTAGCTGCTAGCTCTGATGGGTTTAAAGTTGGTCAACAACTCCGCTACTGTTCTTCGGAAACCCGCCACCCCGGAGAGTAGTTACGAGTGCAAATGGCATCAGTTTTGCTGAAGTGAAACCCGTGATGGATGAAGGATGGATGGGGTTGCTACGAAGTACATCAAAAGCTTCACCCTAGGCGAGGGAAGAGGGACTCCCTGATGGAAAAGTGGTTCCGGTAAGCAGACACTTGTGCCGCTATGCAAATACCCGCGCTCGGTGGTTTTTGGATTTAGTCGTATCGTTTGCTGGACTACGCAAAGAGTGACTGGATGAGGATGATGACTGGAATGGAACCAAAACCGACCCTTCTGGTCGTGGGCTATGATTTACTTTCAAGGGTTACAATAAATTGGATCTTTTGTGAGACGAGCGCTTGTCCGCTGCAGATTCTGCCTGCACACTTTCGAGTGACATCGAAAATGTGACGCCCGGGTTGAGTTATCGCATTCGGTTAAAATTTAATTTAAACCATTCATCCGTTGAATGCACTTTTGGATCCCGTTTGTGGTTTTTATGATGTAGAGTACTTTTTGGGATCCCAATTTAGAAGAAGATATTCGAAAATTGAACCCGTATTTCATTGATATCATAAATGACTATATTTTAGTATAAAATTTAACGATGAAATATGATAATCACAATTTATTTTATTTATAAATAATTTGGATGTAAAAACGAATACAAATTATTTGATAATCTCTTCAAGATATTTGTTTATTTTACTCAAAGTGAACTATAATAATAATTATTTTGAAAAAAATAAAGTTTAGAAATTTCGAAACTTTGAAGAAATCGGTGGCTAAGGTGTACGAATTACCAATTCGATAACCTTCAAATCGGATCAATGTTTTCACTTCACGATGCAAATGTAGCTGGAGTTTCCTTTTTCAAACAACATTGTGTCAAATGATGGTCTCATACCGGTAAACTGAACTACCAGTTAGGAGCTTTTCCTGGAAGAGTCAGGAATTTCCACTTATTTTCCCATTTGCAAAGCGACGATGATGGCAACGACGACGACGACGGAAGAGAAAGATGAAATTGCAAAAATAAAATCCATCTCCAAGGGTGCAAAACGATTTCAAAACGAAAGAAGGAACATCAAACGAAACCTTGCTTCATTACCATTCCAGTAGGGATGCTGGGTCGAAGTGGAGTTGGGGGAGTTGCTTTTCTTACGATATGGTGTTGGAATTGGTTTTGGGAATGTGATTTTTGAGCAATGGTGAACTGATGCTACCTTTGGATGAAAATAGCAAATTGTTTTCCGTATTCAAATAAGAGGTCAATATTTTCAATGGTCCTTTAGAATACTATTTAGCAAAGAAGGTAAATTGTATTTTAATTTAATTTCAGCATAAATATCTCCCAGCTTAACATTCAGTTACATGAACTAATGTTTTTATATAATTTAAATTTATTCAACCGACCACATGGTCAATCTTCAACCGAATTAAAATCATTTGCAAGAATGTTTATATTTGGAGAAAAGCAATTTTCAATGTCTATCGCAATGCCGTATTTATATTTAGGGTGTCCGGGTAAATTTTTCTCGGGGGTGATTAATGTGTTCCTATATCTAACTGACGTACTTAACACTGAAATCAAATTATATTATGTTTCACCGTGTTAACATCAGTGGAAATAAAAAACTAAAAAGCGAACACGAAATTATTGCGACACCGAAAATGTCAGGCCAATTTTCTTATAATGTTTAGAATCAAACCAAAATTTCAGTGTAGTTTTATACATACATTTACCACCAAAATTAAAAAAAAAGTTAGTCGATGGAGCCTTGAGTGCAAAATTGAACGCATTTCCGCTTCATGTCCTCCATCAAAGTCTTTACAGTGTCATCCGGTACTAGTTTCTCAGTTTTTTTTTTCATATTCTTAACATGTCCTTCTCGTCTTTGACTTTCTTCTTCCTCTTCCGAAGCTCCCGCTTCATTATTGCCCAGTACTGCTACACCGGGTGCAGCTCATGTGGGTGGCTTGTTCATGTCCTTTGGAACAAAATGGACAGAATTGGCCTCATACTACTCCAGGACACTTTTAGAATAGTGGCATGATGCCAAATCTGGCCAAAATAGTGGAGCTTCGTCGTGCTGCTGCAAGAACGGAAAAAGCACT
The DNA here is from genome assembly GCF_029784155.1 of Uranotaenia lowii. Lineage (NCBI taxonomy): Eukaryota > Metazoa > Arthropoda > Insecta > Diptera > Culicidae > Uranotaenia > Uranotaenia lowii. The sequence goes on from NC_073692.1 coordinate 131,172,639, forward strand.
TCTCGAGGCACTCAGATTGGTAGATCTCGCAATTTACTGTGCCCTTTATCACGAAAGGCTTACTCCTCAGTCCGCAAGAGCAGATGGCCTGCCAAACGAGACATTTGGAGGCGGACTTCGACATTTTCTTCTTGTTAAGTTTGTTGTTCACATCGAACTTGCTATTGCTGGTGAAAAACTCCAACCCCGGAATTTGTTTAAAATCGGCTTTTATATACGTTTCGTCGTCCATCACACAGCAGCCATATTTTGTCAGCTTCCGTGCCCGAGTTTTAGCCGTCGACTATTGCCGCTCATCGTGATTTGGTCTGTTGCTACCTTGTATGTATGTAGTCCAGCTCTCTTCTTTGGATTCTAGACGTAGCTCTGCGACATGCTGATCTTTTTAGGCAAATGAGCAACGACTTGAGTCGTTGGGATTTGCTTTAATCATCCGCTTCACCTTTTCCTCCGTCTTTTTGTTCTCGTCCCAGTTTTCTTGGGACCGCTTCAACACTCTGGCGACGGTTGAATGGTGAATGTTCAATATTTTTCCCAGCTGCCGGAGCGACAGGTCAGAAAATTCCTGGTGTTTGGAAAGAATTTGTTTTCTCGACTTGCCTTAGTTTACCTCCATTTTCGTTGAATCGGAAAAACAAGACTTCGAGTTTGACAGCATGTAAACAATACACATCAATGAGAAAGTGTGAAATTTGGTTGATTTTTACCCAATAGTAAAAAAGTTATGCCCTGTTGAAGGTGTCGCAATAATTTCGTGTTCGCCCTTTATGTGTAAGAATTCAAGAGTAAAATTCAAAATCTAAAGTCAGATTATATTCGAGGCCCTCTGGATCAGATGATTGCAAGTGCCAAAATCATCAATTTTTAGCTAAGTATATTTAACGATTCTTAATGTTTCAATGTACATCCGGGGCAAAACTCAGATTTTTTTTTATTATTTTTATGATCACTTTTTTGATTGAATTAAACCCGGTTGAATTCGAAAAATATATGAAAAATCGATCACCTTCAAAACTTTGAAGCGCGTTCTCTCGATACTATCATTTAGGTTCTTGCAGCCCTCTGATCACAAGCGCCTCATTTGGAACCAATGTATCAAATTAAAATTATAATTTCAAATCTAGATTTGAGAAACAAATTACAAATGAAAATCAAATACAAAATTTAAAAGCACAGTTACACTCCGGAAAAAGCAGGAATTGCAAATTTTCAATTCATAATATAAATGTGTATTTTAATTTCAAATCTTCAAAATACAAAAAAAAAGTTTTCATGTAATCTGTTGAATATTTTTTTGTTGTTTGTTTTTTTGTTTTTTGTTTTTTTTGAATATTTTTTAATTTTTTCGTAGAACTCTAGAGTTTTAAAGTGTTAAAAAATGAAAAAAATCCTATGAAGATTATAATTTTGAACATAGAATAAGTTTCTCATCAGATCAAATATTAAATTCAAAAACGTTTGTGATTTATTTTTTTTTTTAAAGTTACATTTGGGAAAATAAATTCAGTATTGATATTAAATGTTCAAAACACAAACTTAATCATTTATTTATTTTCGTAGTATTCCGTCTCACGACATAACTTGACGAACATTATTCCTAAAATTCCCTCGGCCCATGGCAACCGTTCTCCAATTTTTCGAACATCCCACATTCGCCAGATCACGCTCCACTTGGTCTAACCACCTCGCTCGTTGCGTTCCTGCTCGTCTCGTGCATACCGGATTCGTAGCGAACACCTGTCAAAACAGTCAGGACGATTCGCGCAACATGTTCTGCCCAGCGTATCCGAGCAGCCTTCATCACCTTCTGGATACTGGGTTCGCCGTAAAGTCGCGCGAGTTAGTGGATCGTCCTTCGATAGACAAAGTCTTCGACTATCTCCAGCTGGTCGCCGTCGATCGTGACCTTGTTACTTCGTCTTGAACGTATTAATCATCAACCCAATCCTTCCTGCTTCGCGTTTCAGTTTGCGGTAGATCACCACCACCGCAGATGATCTGCCGTCTTTGTTGGCGGCATTGAGGACAGTGATCGCTCGATAGTTCTCACAGTCCAATTTGTCGCCTTTCTTATAGATGGGGCATATTACCCCCTCCTTCCACTCATCCGGTAGCTGTTCTATGTCCCAGATCCGGACTATCAACCGGTGTAGGCAATCGGCCAACTTGTCCGGGCCCATTTTGATGAGTTCAGCTGCGATGCAATCCTTCCAGCCGACTTGTTGCTATTCAGTTGGCGAATGGCTTCCTTAACTTCACTCATCGTTGGGAGTGGCTTCTCTACGTCGTTGGCTACGCCGGCGATGTACCCCACCGTCTTGATCTCTTGCATGTGCGCCGTTCAAGTGTTCATCGATGTGCTGGTTCCACCTTTTGATCATCTCACGATTGTCTGCCAGGATGCTTTCGTTCTTATCACAGCACATTTCGGCTTGCGACACGAAGGTTTTGCGGGATGCGTTGAGCTTCTGATAGAAGTTTCGTTTTTCCTTGGAACGATGCATCCCTCGAGCTCCTCCTCCTCTAGGCTGCGATTCTTGTCTTGGAAAATTCGGACTCGCTGCCTCTTCCTCTTTCGGTTATTTTCCACGTTTCGACGGGTGCTTCTTTGCACGACTGCCGCCCACGCGACGTGCTCTTTGTCCATCACTCTTCTACACTCCTCGTCGAACCAGTCGTTCCGTCGAGTTCGTTCCACATGCCTGATGACGTTTTACGCAACACTGTTGATCTCGCCCTTTGCCGGCAGCGCCGCTTTGAGTGATTTCACGTAGGTCGATCTGTGATCATGTGAAATCACAAAAAACTTAAGACCACTACCGAATACTTAATTCAGCGTATAAAAAAGCTAGCTTTCGATGCTACAAGAACTATTTGACACGACTGCAAAGAAACTTCAAGAAAAATCCTAAATCGTTTTGGAAACATGTCAAGGATCAACTAAGAGAATCGGCGTTACCAACTCGACAACTGGACTACGAGATGGCAAATTCGGATGCAGACATATGTAATCTGCTTGCAAAAAAAAATTTCTAGTGTTTTCACTTCTGGATCTATTTCTGCCTGAACTCATCTCTAAACAACATTGCAATAGAAGAGAAAACCATTTTGAAGGCGACTGCTAAGATGAAAAACTCTCTTTCCTCTGGCCCGGACGGAATACCCGCAGCTTTTTTGAAACGCTTCATGATTCATTTATTGTATCTTATAAAACGAATATTTCAAGCATCGATGGACAGTGCTGTTTACCCTTAGCTGTGGAAGGATGCTTATATGTTCCCCGTTCAAAAAAAGAGGACAAAAGGGACGTAAATAACTACAGAGGAATTTCCACCTTATGTGCCATTGCAAAATTGTTCGAACTGGTAACCCTGGATCCTATTTTATATTTTTTCAAGTAAAATTTTTCCACTGATCAACATGGTTTTATGCCCAAGCGCACAACGAGCACGAACTTAATGACATTTACATCTTTTGTGCAAGACAGCTTTACGACGGGTAACCAAACTGATGCAATCTATACAGACCTGTCTGCTGCCTTTGACAAGGTCAATCATGAAACTGCTATTGCAAAACTCGGACGTCTAGGTATCTGTGGTTCCTTATTATATTTAATCCGGAGTTACCTTACCGGAAGAAAGCTAACCGTTAAATCTGCGGATTCGTTATCTAGAAAGTTCCCTGCTACATCCGGAGCCACAAGAGCCGCAAAAGAGCCACCTAGGACCGACTGTTTTCCTCATTTATTTCAATGAGGCTCTCCTATTGCTTGATGGACCAAAACTCGCCTACGCCGATGATTTGAAATTGTTTAACGCAATCAAAGGTCCTGAAGACACTGTATCTCTGCAAAGACAATTAAACCTTTTTGCTACCTGGTGCAACAACAACTGCCTGGCGTTGAACCGCAGTAATTGTTCCATCATAACATTTTCGCGCCAACGCCATCCTATCCTCGCCGATAATTTCCTTTCGGTCCATTTAATCGCTAGAGTGGACCACAAAAGAGATTTAGGTGTGGTTCTTGATCAGAAACTTGACTTCCAGATGCATACTAACTACATAGTTGATAAAGCTTCCTGATGTTTGGGCTTTATATTCCGCGTGAGGAAGGATTATAGAAACGTGCACTACCTGAAAAGCCTCTACTGCAGCTTAGTAAGCTCCATTCTGGAGTACGCGTCGGCTGTTTGGAGCCCCTTCCATTAGAATGGCGCTGATCGGATCGAAGCTTTACAACGACGTTTTATGCGATATGCTCTATGCCATTTGAACTGGTCTGATCCGTTCCACCTTCCAAGCTACGAGAACTGCTGCAACCTCATTAGCCTAGTCACGCTACACGCCCGCCGAGCAGCCACACGGGCCTTGCTTATCTCCGATATCCTAGGGTTGCCATCCGTCCCGCAAAAGCGGGACATGTCCCGCTTTTTTGTTGAATGTCCCGCTGTCCCGCTTTTTCCTCAAAATGTCCCGCTTTTTTTCTTGGAAAATATTTACAAAGTTCACTGGTTTACAATGGAAAAAATCTAACTTTAGTCTAAATTAAGATTCGTTGGTTCAACAAAGGAAATCTATCAAATACGCCTATTTCTAAAAATAAGCAGCATTTTTCATTGTTAATATAAGACAATACTGAAAAAATTTAAAGTTCTTAGCATTACAGTAAGATTCTGATTCAGTTTAACGTTCTTGGAGCACGTTCGACCAATGTATGAAAATATCTGCTACAGATTTCCAAAATTTTCTTACTTAATGATCGAAATTCATTTCTGAATACTAAATTTTAATATCTTAAAATAATTTGAGGGTTCTGGTTCCCTATTATCAACATCTAAATTGCATTTCTGTTTTCATATTTCACTACGTCTCTGGTTTAGGATTCTTGATTTTCAGTTCACATCATCATCATTAGAAAACAGAATTGAAAAGTGTTTTGAAATTGTTATTCAAATTTGGTTGTGCATTTCATTCAAAATTATATCTATAGTTTTTGTAACTCATATGCAATACAATAATTTTATTCCAAATATGAAAAAAAAACACAATATTAAAGCTATGTTCATCTGGATTCCAGGCAGTTACAAACGCGTGTTTTTTTAAACTATTCGTTTGATCGATAAACGAGAGCATTATAGTGAGTCTCCTTATATTTCTGATCTAATTGATCCAAAAAATTCCAAAAAAACGGTTCATGAGTTTTTAAGACGACACAGGAAGATTTCCGAGATGATTGTGCAAAAATATTTTTGCCATATCCTTTTTCATTGTAAATTTCTCAAATCCTACACGTTATTCAGACATCTGAAAAAAGGCAAGGTAGTCCTTTTTATTACCAACACAACGCCGCCAAAATTTTGTATATTCGAACTCTAGGAATGTAGTTATCGCCGAGTTGAAGTGCATAGGACTCTAAATGATCATAGCCTTAGAAATTTAGAGTTTTTGTTTCATATTCAGATTCGAAGTTCTTAAATTTAATTCTTTCGCAGAATCCAAAATTTCAAATGACGATTCAGAAATGAAAAAATAAAATTCATAATTCTAAAAAAATATTTTTATTCAGATTAAAAAGATAAAAAAGACATGATGAATTAAGATTGAAACCTAAGACATCAAATATAAAATACGAGATTGATGATTGAAGTCTCTGAAACAAGTTTCAGTTCTTGGCTAGTATCGAAATATTGATCTAATATCTGAATTCAAAATTTGCTTTTTAACATTTCAGAAATCATATTGGAACTAGGAAAAAGATTCAAAATTCAATTTATAATTAGTAAACTTGATAATGTTTACATATTCATAAGCTTGCTCTTAATTTTGAATATCCATGCTGAACTCTGAACCTGAATTCATATTCAGGATAAGAATTGAGATACAGAATCAACCAATTTTTATACAAATTACACAAAGGTTTTTACACGGTATCAAATCCGCCGTTTACATGAACGAGTCGAAATATTTTATCTCAAATATCGTGTTAATTCGTGAGAACCGTGGAAAATAACGATGCATATAGCGAAAAATCATGAAATTAGAAGTATGGAAGAAAAACTGAGTTAGTGTACTTTCTATGAACAACCTTGGGTAATAGTAGACGTAAATATAAGTTTGCTATACAATCAAGCTTTTTTTAAGATTTTCTAAAATGTCCCGCTTTTTTCGGCTGTGTCCCGCTTTTTTATCGTGAAATGTCCCGCTTTTTTCAGAAAGTATCTGGCAAGCCTACGATATCCTGGCCTCGAGAATTGACTGTCCTTCGCTTTTGGAATCAGTTAATCTAAGTGTTCGACCCCAAGGACTACGAAACCGGAATCTGCAGCTCTACACTCCTCTTCGTCAGAACAGCTACGGTGCTAATAGTGCACTGATCGGCGTTATCAGGACGTTCAACCGATTTTCTGAACACTAAGATTTCGATGCATCGAGGGATTTATACAGAAGAAAAAAATTAATTAGGTACGTTTAGAACAGTGTGTAATCTTTTCATTTTAAATTTTAATTGACTCGTTTTTTATACTATTAAAGTCTGCTTCATTTAATATTGGAACAAATTCTTTTGCTCGTTGTGGCGCTCCTAGTGGACGGATTTGGAAACTTTTTTCACCCACGTGTCGGGAAATTCATTACCTTTCACCATGTATTTATGTCATAACACCAAACGATAGCATTTTGTAAACAACCGCCATGGAAGCCGAACGGAGAGATCAAATTGTGCACAGTTTTCTTGAAAATCCATTGTTGTCGGCATCGAAGCTAGCTAAACAGCTTAAAATGCCCAGAAATACCGTATGGCGTGTTATCAAGCAGTACAAGGAAACATTGACGACGGCTCGGAAGCCGCATTCGAAGCTTCGGAGTGGAACTGTCGACCGGAAACTGCGTGGGAAAGTCATCAAGGCCGTCAAGAGGAATCCCAATCTTTCAGACCGCGATTTGGCCAATAAGATCCAGGCCGCTCACAGTACGGTGCGACGAATTCGTCTCCGGGAAGGAATAAGGTCATTCCGAGCCAGCAAACAGCCAAATCGGACGCTGAAGCAGAACAATGTGGCCAGAATCCGTGCTCGAAAGCTGTACGACCAAGTGCTGACAGCTGCTTCATTTAATATTGGAACACAAACAATTGCGTGTAGTTCAGTCATTTATTAACGAATTCATAATTTGTTTTTCATACAAATGTAGCATTTTCTTTACTCTTTCATAAAAAAAAATTAAAAAAATTATTCATTGCTGTTTCGAAGAAATTCTCGTACTCGTACTCGTAAGAAAACTGTGCACAATTTGATCTCTCCGTTCGGCTTCCATGGCGGTTGTTTACAAAATGCTATCGTTTGGTGTTATGACATAAATACATGGTGAAAGGTAATGAATTTCCCGACACGTGGGTGAAAAAAGTTTCCAAATCCGTCCACTAGGAGCGCCACAATGAGCAAAAGAATTTGTTCCAATATTAAATGAAGCAGACTTTACTCATTGGGATCAACATGTAATCCGTTGATTCGTTACCAAATAAATAGATTTAAATATCATATTTTGGGCCACGGTCGTACTCACGCTCCAGTTGCACGTAGAATTCGTCTTAGTCGTCACCTTTGTCGTACTTCCAAGGTGAGGGGTGGCATGTTTGTTATGCTGATATTGAAGAACCGGCCCTTGATCCTTAACCGTCTTCTGCATTTCATACATCACTATAAAATCTGTTCCAAGCTCGTGTGTTCCGGCTTGAATTTGCGGTTCTCCAATATGTTGGAGAGCACGTGGGTACTGCCCATGAAATCTAGAGATTGGAAGTTCAAAGTTCCAAGTTTCTAATTGCAGGATTTCCATCCGAAATTTATTGTTGGACGTTAAACTAAGTTTAAATAAACTTCAATAACTGCAGGTGCTATCGGTTTCAACGAAATTCTGACGACAAAATACTAGCACCAAATAAGGGTTGAAGGGTTAAGATTCAAGCTCAAGTTTAAACTTTTTTTTACGCACACACATGCACCAGAGCAAACTGTATTATCGTAAACAATATAAACATAAACATTGGGTGAGTGAATCGATGCTTGATTTTTATTGTATTAGTGTGATGATGTGCTGTTACTCAAAGCTTGAATGTAAAGCTTCTATACTTGAGTGGAAAGCTGCAAAGCTTGGATCCCATTTCGCAGAGCTGCAGCACCATAAATGTTATGTACGAGTCGCCCAGAATTTGTTCAAAAAAACAAAAGCCCGACTATCTTGATACTTAGAGATCTTTGATAACTGGCTTGAATATTTTTTTCTCATACTTTTTACTAATGTAGCTTTAAATAATGGTTACAAGAATTGAATTTTAAAATTCTAGATATTTCAACAGATAGAGCAACAGATGTGATGTGATAAAGAAGTTATGACCAAATCTCGGTAAGAAAAGCACAAGTACACTGCATGGTGAAACATTCCGAAATAATGCTAGGAAAAGAGAGGGGTGTGGGTGTGGGATTTGTTGATTTGGATTGGTTTGGATGTTTGTTGCATATTGACCAAAGAATCTGGTGAATGCCCCGATGTATGAGACATTATAAAAACACTGATTCCAAGTCAAAGAGCATATCAAATATTGATAAAATTTGATTCATATCGTGCTCTAAATGAATCCTCAGAATCAAAACGTTTGTAGTATTTTGAATTTTGAAATATAATAAGAAATATTGGATTTCTATTCATGTTTTTAATACTTAAAAAGTATATAAAAATTATTGTGATTTGTCGTTTTTTGTGTGTTGTAGAAACAGCGCTTGTGTCACCTCTCGACTACCTACCAAACGAAAGTTATTTGTGTTCCTGAGAACATCTAAGTACAGAAAACGAAAAAAAAACAACACTCCGAATGTGACCGAGTACGATCCGCTGAGTCAACTCTGTGTTGTTTTTTGCATCGAAGTTGAACATATCCTTTTCTAGTCACGCTCCCGATTCCGTTCGATAGTTCGTTCGAGAAGGAGTCTAGCTCCGATATCTTCGGCACGTTCATCCAGAAGCGACTGTAGAAAAACAAAAATACATGAGAGCACTGTTTCTTCAAACAAGCTTCGAACGAACCCAAAGTGTTTGCTACCTGTAGTATGACGACGACGGCGATGATGATGATGTTGCTAGATGATCTAGTGTGATGATGAACGCTCCTGGAGATTGCCGGAAATGTATTCCACGTGTAGGGCCCAGGTATGGCTTCATGGGAAGGAACAGCACTTCAACACTCGAATAAATATAGTTAGGTACCGTAAACTGGGGGAACTTTGATCAGCGGGGTAACTTTGATCAACATGAAATTTTTGCAGATAATCATCATTTTCTATGTATAAAGTTGAAATATCTGAAAACTGTTGACTACGTTTGAAAGTCTGTAAATTGAGTTACAAATGAGCTTAATTTCGTTTTTATTAGGATATGTTTAACAATACTCAAAATATAATTTTAAAATCATAAAATATTTGGTTTTTTGATGGCTCACTAACAAACATCTCTCCTGATCAAATTTGAGCATTTAGGAGTAAATGGGTTGTTTTATGCGAAAGTTCAACTTTTTTCTTTGTTTAGTTTCAGTTTAAGAATTATTTTTATGGTCATTTGATGATAATTTCTGGATATTAAAAAAACGGTCATTTCCCATGAAAAAGCCCGTATAGAAAAAATAGCTAAAAACCCTATGAAATGGTTAAGTATGAAGAAAAAAAAAGAACATGAGAACAGTACGAGGACTTAGTTGCATGAAGGTAAAATTTTGTTTGTTTTTGAGGCCAAAAAATATTGGGAAATGTTTATAATTTTTGCCCCTAAATGTATGCAACAATATTGTCCATCTTTTGAGCATTTTTGTTTTTGAAAAAAATAATTGAATCCTTCAATTGCGTCCAAACAATTAATTACTGTTATCGATGTTTTGAGACTTCTGTGCTTAATGGCTTCAAAACAATAAATTTGAAGATGTTGAGATATGTACGTAAAAACCTTAGTGATCAAAGTTACTCCGAAACTCGAAATCTGGTTTTGTAACAAACATTTAATTATAAGCACCAATGTCGATTGAATTTACTGCAATCAATGATCATGTTTAAAACTCCTCACCTCAGTAAGGGTTTTAAAGCTTTTAGATATTAAGAAAAAGAAACCTCTTTCAAAATATTCAAAAATGAATGAAAAAAGTGATCAAAGTTCCCCCAGTTTACGGTACCTATCACCTTCCTGTTTTCCCGATGGCTCGATCTGGTTCGCATAACTTAGCATCCGGCCGGTCGACTCTTGAGTGTGAAAAGCTGAATGTTTTACGCTGCAGCTACGATGTCAAGATAGTTGGCATATTAAATCGTTCGCTGCTGTGGAAATCTGTGGATGAATTGAATGACAGGAAAGCGTGTGGTAAAATTATAAGATCGAGTTTCTCGTTAGTTGCATATTTATAATGTTAAAGTATTTTTTAACCTTCAAAGAAAATAGAGCATTTCGGCTCAAATTGTCATTGTCATCCAAAAATGAAGGTCGAAAACCTTCAATAAAAGCTGTTAATATCCACGGAATTCTTTGATAAGAATCTCTATTCCAAATTATATTTCACAGAAAGCCCTTAGAGGTAGGATTCAAAATTCAATTTTTGATTTTTTATCATTGTCAATCATAATGGAAGTTTATTTATTTATATATTTATTGTTTGCCATTTCCAGGATGTTTGTCTATAACTTTCTTCATCTGAAAATTTTTCTATACCAATCTAAAAACAATCTTGAATTATGGTTTCTGAAAGTTGAAAAATATAAAAGTGGTTTCAGACACTAGTTATTCAATAATATTTTAGTGTAACAAACATATTTTCCTTAAATTGTTCATCCAAATCAAAAATTTTGTTGGAATAGTAACCATTGACTTATATAGTTCTTAATAAACTCATTCTGTTATCAACCCTCAACCCAACCAGTCTTTTATATCAGGTTGTGGACCCAGCAAGCTTCATAGTAACGGTTGGTTGCTTAGCAGAATAAATAAGTTGAAAAATTTTCTCAAGAAAATGGAAAATTCGAGAAACATCAAGACCGGAAGCAGTTCTGTGGCTCTTTCCATACGGGAAATTCTACGAGGTTCGGAGAACTACAGTTCTTGGGCTTTCGCGACCAAGATGGTCCTTATTAAGGAACGGACCTGGTGCGCAGTGAAAGCGAGAAACGAAGAAGATCCGGCGGTGAGCGACGAGGTTTCCGAGCAAGCATTGGCCACGATATGTCTAAGCATCGACCAGAGTATCTACGGGTTGGTCAGAGATGCGAAGACGGCGAAGGAAGCATTGGACAATCTTCGAAGCACGTACGAGGACGGTGGCTCAACCAGAACCCAAGTCATCAATTGGCCGAGGTTGGATTTAAAGTCGACGACACGTGGCTCGCAAGTTTGCTGATGAAGGGATTGCCAAAACGCTACGAACCTATGATTCTTGGACTGGAATTATCTGGCATCAAGCTGACAGCGGACATTGTTAAAGCCAAGATTCTTCAAGATGTAAAGGTGTGCGAATCACAGTCTGGCTCAAGTGAAGAAGCATTTTATCCGAACCCCAAAGCGCAGAAGAAGGGCGGTGAGAAATTGTCGATAAAATGGCAGCAAGGTGAGAGGAAAGGATCCACGAAACCGGGGCGAGACGGAAAGCAAAGCGGACATGCAGCATTCTTCGCTGCATACAGCACAGTGGAGGCTTGTACGAGCGTGGATATTTGATTCTGGAGCCACCACTCATCTTTGCCGGAACAGGAACGTTATGCCAGAAGTCACTAGTTTGGCGAACAATTCCGTTGCTCCTGTTGTGACGAAAGGATCTATCAAATTAGACGCCGATTGCGATGGTAAGAAATGTGAACTACCCATCAGCAATGTTTTGTGTGTTCCAGAGTTGGCGATCAACCTTATGTCCGTGAGCAAGATCTGTTCAAACGGGTACCAAGTGGTCTTCAATAAAGAGTCCTGCAAAGTATTGAGTCCAGAAAAGGAGGTCGTTACAATCGGAAAGGAAACTGGCGGTCTGTACAAGCTGAAGGTACGCACCGAGTTGGCGAATTTGGTTCAAGCTCGGAATAATTTCGAACTATGGCACCGACGGTTAGGTCATTTGTCCGTTGGGAACATGCAGCGTTTAACCGGAATGGCAACAGGAATCAATAACAACAGTAGCACCCAACTGAAGTGTGTTCCATGTATCGAAGGAAAACACAGTCGAAAAACATTCAAATCGAAGGGTAGAAGAGCAAACTGTGTATTGGAATTGATTCATACGGATTTGTGTGGCCCCATGGAGACGAAATCAATCGGAGGATGTCGATATTTTCTCACGTTTGTGGATGACTCTAGCAGAAAGGTTTTCATCTATTTTTTGAAAACGAAAAGTGAAGTTTTTGGTGCTTTCAAGGACTTCTTATCTTATGCTGAAAACCAAACTGGTGAGACTATCAAGTATCTCAGATCCGACAATGGCAGAGAATACCTCAACAGCAACATGGAAGAGTTTCTTCGCCAAGCAGGCATTCGTCATGAAACCAGTGCACACTCCCCAGCAGAACGGGTTAGCCGAGCGGATGAACAGAACGATTGTCGAACGAGCTCGGAGCATGCTGTTTTACGCCGAATTGGGAAAATGTTTTTGGGCGGAAGCTGTGGCTACGGCTTCCTACGTCACCCGATGAAAAGTTGACTGGCAGGAAACCGGATTTGGCCCATCTTCGAGTATTTGGTTCGGAGGTTATGGTACGCGTTTCATATGAAAAAAAGAAGAAGTGGGACCCAAAGTCTCTCTTCATGGGATACAGCGAATATTCCAAGGTCAGTTTGGTGTTTCCGTTCACGATGAAGAGCCCTCAGCAGAAGTTGATCCTGTCACCTTAGTAATCGATTCCGAAGTGGATCAAGCGCCAGTTACCGATACGAAGGTCGATATAGTGTCGAAAGATGATCAAGAATCGAATTGGTCCGAGTACAGCGATGCTGAAGATGGTAGCGAAGAGGAACGGCCTGCTTCCGCGCTCCCCTCACACTCAGAGGACCAATTGTTGGTAAGGCGCAGAGAGCGGGAGCGCTTACTCCCAGGCAAGTATCGAGATTTTCATATGGGATTAGGTATTCTTCCTAAAAAGGTTCCCCCCTCCTCTCAGGATACTTTGAATGTACCCCAAACGATGAACGAAGCCCTGCCAAGCGTTAACGGTTTGCAGTGGAAGGAGGCCATGAAAGTAGAATACCAGTCGCTGATCCAAAATGGTACTTGGGAGCTGGTGGACTTGCCCAGCGGGAGGAAGGCCTTGAAGTGCAAATGGATCTATCGAGTGAAGACGAAAGCCGATGGGTCACTCGAACGCTTCAAAGCTCGACTGGTGATCAAAGTCAAGGGTGTCGATTACACGGAAACTTATTCCCCAGTTGTCCGTTACGCTACCGTTCGTTACCTGATGGCTGCTGCTGCTCGCTTGGACCTGAAAATACCTCCTCGACCTCGATGGGGATGAGATCTATATGGAGCAACCCGAAGGTTTTGTAGATCAGGCTCATCCGAATAAATCGTGTCGACTAAAGAAGGCATTATACGGCTTGAAGCAGGCAAGTCGTGTATGGAGCATTATATAGATGATCTGCTTAATCGGTTTGGTGTTGTTGATTGTAATACTGCGTCTACCCCTGCCGATTGCAACCAGAAGCTCACAAAGGAGATGTGCCCATAAACCGAAAAAGATCGGAACGCCATGTGCAACGTACCTTTCCGGGAACTAGTAGGAGGTCTTCAGTTTTTGGTACAAGGTACTCAACCCGACATCGCTTATACTACGAATGCTGTTAGTCACTTTAGGAGTAATCCAGGGAAAGTACATTGGACGGCTGCAAAACGTATCCTGAGGTACCTGAAGCACACGAAAGAAATGAAACTGATCTATTCGAAGAAAGCTGATCGAAGGTTCTTACAGGCTACAGCGATGCAGACTGGGCAAACGATCCTGATTCAAGACGTTCTATCACCGGATTCGTTTTCCTTCAATCCAGCGGACCGATAACATGGAGCTGTAGAAAACAAACCACGGTGGCGTTGTCAACGACCGAAGCGGAATACATGGCGGTTTCTGCTGCTACACAGGATGCGATCTGGTGGAAGGGAATGTGGAAAGAGCTGTTTGGAGATTCAGATCCGGTGGCAACTACTGCGATAACAAGAGTACCATCTGCCTTGCCGAAAGCGAAGCAAACATATAGACATCCGGAATCATTTTGTGCGGGAGAAAGTTGCTGACAAGTCTCTCAAACTGGAACATATTGGATCCAAACATCAAACGGCGGACCTGTTGACCAAATCTCTACCATTGGCCACTTTCGAAACCGGAAGACAAGCACTTGAAATACAATAGTTAAGGGGGAATGTTGGAATAGTAACCATTGACTTATATAGTTCTTAATAAACTCATTCTTTTATCAACCCTCAACCCAATCAGTCTATTATATCAAATTTAAGTCCTTTGTTCATCAAAGGATCTGTCAATTACCTCAAGAATCATAAAAGTCCATCGTTCAGGAGAATCAAAAAAGACGTTCTTTATTTTCAAGCAATATTTTTGTCGGATAAAAAGTTTTTGGATAATATTACCAGAAGTTTGTTGAACCCAAGCGAAGTGTGGCTCCAGAGAGAAGTATGGCGTGTGCAATGCACAGTGGTGCAGGACATCAATCTAGCTGTACGAAATTAATAGCGCTCAGTGCTAACTTTTTTGTTTCTCAAGTTAGAGCTTTGATGTCTTCGACAAAGTTGTTTATCTAATCAAAATACATAACTTTGTTGAATATGTCAAAGTCCTATCACATCATCTTCTGGAGTTACAGTCAAAGGGAAAAAAATCACTTGACAGTTTTTTGAACCTGACACGTTGTAGGTTGGATGAAAAGGTTCGCTGTCTTCGAAACAAAGTTGTAACAAGCCACGATCTACAGTTATCTCATACTTTATGATGGGTTTAGAAGTTGCTGAAGTCTTATAGGAAGCATTTAGTGTTTTTTATTGGCAATTTTGGAAGGCTCGTCCATCGAAAAGTGCACATTTTCGCAACACCCTCTTTTTTGTGATTATTTTTGATGATAAGCGAAACCATTTCCATTTGAAATAAGCGAGGAAATCGGTAGAACCAGTAGTGATTTGAACGATTGAAAATACACTTTTTATTAAAAAAAATACCTATTTTACTGATTTAAAAAACGTTGAAAACATTTGATTTATTAAAAAAGTGTTGCAGTTTTCTTTTATATATTTTATTTTATTTTAAGACATTTTCATTCAATTTCTCAAATTATTAAAACCCCATAAAATTAATGGAACGAATATGTTAAATTTTGTAGAGCACTACTGTGTACTGGCAAAACCTGTTCAATATTCAATTATATGATATCAAATACTTATTTAGTGCTCTACCAAATTCAACAGATAAGTTTTTTGAGTTTAAATGATTTGAAAATTTGAATTTAAATGTCTTTCAATAAAACAAAATAAATAAAAGAAAACTGAAACACTTTATTAATAAATTTAATGTTTTCAACGTTTTTTAAATCAGTAAAATAGGTAATATTTATATAAAAAGTGTATTTTCAATCATTCAAATCTCTACTAGTTCCACCGATTTCCCCGCTAATTTCAAATGGAAATGGTTTCGCTTATCATCAAAAATAATCACAAAAAAGAAGGTGTTGCACTAATGTGCACTTTTCGATGGACAAGCTTTCCAAAATTTCCAATAAAAAACACTAAATGCTTTCTATAAGACTTCAGCAACTTCTAAACCCATCATAAAGTATGAGATAACTGTAGATCGTGGCTTGTTACAACTTTGTTTCGAAGACAGCGAACCATTTTATCCAACCTACAACGTGTCAGGTTCAAAAAACTGTTTTTTCAAGTGATTTTTTTCCCTTTGACTGTAACTCCAGAAGATGATGTGATAGGACTTTGACATATTCAACAAAGTTATGTATTTTGATTAGATAAACAACTTTGTCGAAGACACCAAAGCTCTAACTTGAAGAACAAAAAAGTTAGCATTTTTATCTCGCTATCGGTGGACCCCTCGGCAAAAATTTTGATACTAGAATGTGCTCCATGTAAAACTGAACAATGTTGCTGAAGACATCAAATGTCTATCTCTTCATCCCTGGGCGCTAATAATTTCGTACAGCTAGATTGATGTTCTGCACCACTGTGCAATGGAATAACAACATTGTTTTGTGCAACAGAATAATCATACAGGGGCCTTATCAACCCAATTTGATTAAGTAGAATAAGTAAAACCACTGAAACTAGAAGATTGGAATTTCAACAATTCTCGAAGGTACAATATTTATTTTTTCAACTTTGATATTTTTGCTAAGTTATCCAGCTCAGAAGTTTTCAAATAATACAAATGACTAGTCTCTGGGAAATCAATTCTTCTTTAAATTTTATTGTAATTTTTTAACCAATAATGAAGCTCATTTTGCTTACAACTATTATTTGAGGAAATTTCATGTAAAGTTTAAATGAACTGTAAAAGGGGGCTCCAGAGACTTTTTAAAAATTTAAATTTTCTATGAAAAAATATTATATTATTCAGCTCACTGCACGATATTGCTGAGCTGGAGTATAGGTTTCATTTTTTTCAAAAGGCAATCAACCATAGAAATGAAGTAACTTTTCAAAATTTGTATTTTTTTTCTATAATGATCTTATTAAATGTCTGTTTCAGTCTGGTCGAAGTCAGATCATGTATCAAGGATCAAGGATTGGATGATAATGAAAACGGATTTGGAAATGGTGTTTTCAAGAGTGGCTCCAGAGAGTACAATTTGAGTATCGTTATTACATTTATAAATACACAGAATTTATGTTTTTAAAACTTAGACAATTTATTTTTTTCTGAAAATCGATTTAGTGCATAAATTGCTCCTCTATCTGAAAACTAAGTATATGTTGATCAAAGTTTAAGGGTTCTCAAAAATTTCTTATATCTTGCCAACTGTAATCAACTAATATCATCTTAACGTTTGCTGTCCTGTCACCAGCAATTCGCCTATCTCCTGCAGTTTGTTTTTTCAGCTTCTGCTAAATAAAAATCATCGCAACCTAGCCAGCTTCTTCTACATCACGTCACATGACAAATTTCAAAACTCAATAAAGAAGTCATATCACTTAGAAGCGCAGCGCAAAGCTCCGGATAAAAATAACTTTTCTTTTTAAGCTTGTTTGGTTTGCACTCAGAGTTTACGCTTGTCCCTCCGGTTGGGGTGTAGTCATCCAGCATCCACCGGTAGTCCACCCGACTTCTCAACACCGTCCACCCACTTTTCACACATAGTTTCATATCCTGTTTTTCATCCGTTTCTTTGCAGGAAACTTTGGCCGGGAACGTTTCGGCATCCTCCCCAGCGCAGAGCGTTTCTCATTCGCCACTTCCGGGAAGACGGTAAAACGTTCAACTCAAAAGTAACGAAAAAAAAAGAGCACTCACACCCGCAGGGAATTCACAGAAGCACAGGGACACCACGTCAAAACACTCGACAGGGAAAAAAATTATACATATTTCCATATCAACTTTCATGGCGCATATTATTGCCAACGACGGAAGCGCGGCGTGAAATTCACGCCATGTTTGCACAATCAGAAATCCCCCGAATGGATCTTCCGGTTGAGCAAACATCATCACCTCCACAGGCAGTCGTTACTAGGACAAAAAATAAACCGAATCTAAGCCTTTGGACCGAGATTTTGCTGCTGCCTTTCGTTTTGGCGAGAGCTCTACCGAATGAAGAAATCGTTTACTGAATCCGGTGAACCAGAAAGAGGGAAAAATTAAGGAATGGAAGGCTTGCAACAATCCGCGAGCGAATCCGGGGCAATGTGGTTTTGAAAATATTTAAATTTAGATTTTTTTTTATATTTTTAAACAGTTTTTGAAAATTCTAGAATTTTACTGAGATGATTTAAATTGACATTATTATATCTGAAAATGTCTTCAAAGCCAAGTACGACTAACCAAAGTCTTCTTATGAACCTGTGCAACTAAAATAACAAAATTCAGAATTCCTGAGCAAATTTTAACTTATTTGAGAGAGCTGATTCCAAATGTTCAAAAGGTAGGAGGTGAGATGACAAAACTGAAAAAAAAATGACAAAACCCTCACAAAAAATTAAAAATTACCAAAATAAAAAAAAACATGAAAAAATGGTCAAAATGACAAAAATGACAAAAATGACAAAAATGACAAAAATGACAAAAATGACAAAAATGACAAAAATGACAAAAATGACAAAAATGACAAAAATGACAAAAATGACAAAAATGACAAAAATGACAAAAATGACAAAAATGACAAAAATGACAAAAATGACAAAAATGACAAAAATGACAAAAATGACAAAAATGACAAAAATGACAAAAATGACAAAAATGACAAAAATGACAAAAATGACAAAAATGACAAAAATGACAAAAATGACAAAAATGACAAAAATGACAAAAATGACAAAAATGACAAAAATGACAAAAATGACAAAAATGACAAAAATGACAAAAATGACAAAAATGACAAAAATGACAAAAATGACAAAAATGACAAAAATGACAAAAATGACAAAAATGACAAAAATGACAAAAATGACAAAAATGACAAAAATGACAAAAATGACAAAAATGACAAAAATGACAAAAATGACAAAAATGACAAAAATGACAAAAATGACAAAAATGACAAAAATGACAAAAATGACAAAAATGACAAAAATAACAAAAATCACAAAAATCACAAAAATCACAAAAATCACAAAAATCACAAAAATGACAAAAATGACAAAAATGACAAAAATGACAAAAATGACAAAAATGACAAAAATGACAAAAATGACAAAAATGACAAAAATGACAAAAATGACAAAAATGACAAAAATGACAAAAATAACAAAAATGACAAAAATGACAAAAATGACAAAAATGACAAAAATGACAAAAATGACAAAAATGACAAAAATGACAAAAATGACAAAAAGACAAAAATGACAAAAATGACAAAAATGACAAAAATGACAAAAATGACAAAAATGACAAAAATGACAAAAATGACAAAAATGACAAAAATGACAAAAATGACAAAAATGACAAAAATGACAAAAATGACAAAAATGACAAAAATGACAAAAATGACAAAAATGACAAAAATGACAAAAATGACAAAAATGACAAAAATGACAAAAATGACAAAAATGACAAAAATGACAGAAATGACAAAAATGATAAAATTTACTTGGTGATTCTAGTTTAGTTTTTATATTTCGGAAAAAACCTGAATCTCGCCGATATTTGAATATTCCTGCAAATATGAGAAAGCTACTAGTTTTCACGAAATATTGTCTCAAAATGAATTAAATGTGAAATCATTTATCATACGTAATTTTTCCTTCTCCGATCCCCACACTAACTTTCAGCTAGGAAAATCCAGCCGTCACTGTTTTGTTTTGGCATATCGCAAAAAGTCAGCGCCCCAAAAAAAGTGTTCAAGAACTGATTCAGATAGTGTGTAGCAAATGTAAAAAGCAAAAAGTTAAAAAAAAAATAAAGTGAAAAGTGGAAACTCCCAACGGGGGGGAGACACTCCGCCAGCTCTAAGCTCCAAGCTGGTCGGGTGCAGAAAAAAGTGTCAAAGTGAGAAAATGATTCCCAACCCTGAGCAATCAACGTTGTCACGAGTGAATTCCCCGGCGATGGCTGGGGCGGCCTCGAAGGTGGAGGTCCGTGGGAAGATGGCCCCGGAAAATGGCGGCGACGGCCATGTGACAGCCAGCCGTTGTTGCCGGCTGCCGCCGGTGGGAAAAAATTGTAAAATTGAAATCGCAAAATGTTTGCTCTTCGTCACGCTGCTCCTAACGAGTGTTTGCTTTCGAAGCGTTTCGGGTGACGATGCCGGATCCTCTGGGGCAGCGGCGGCCCAGGACCAGAACCAGAATCCGACGCCAACGGCTGAACCCGGTAAGTGAACTAAATAACTGAACGTGTGTGTGTGTGTGTGTGTGTGTGTGTGTGTGTGTGTGTGTGTGTGTGTGTGTGTGTGTGTGTGTGTGTGTGTGTGTGTGTGTGTGTGTGTGTGTGTGTGTGTGTGTGTGTGTGTGTGTGTTGTGTGTGTGTGTGTGTGTGTGTGTGTGTGTGTGTGTGTGTGTGTGTGTGTGTGTGTGTGTGTGTGTGTGTGTGTGTGTGTGTGTGTGTGTGTGTGTGTGTGTGTGTGTGTGTGTGTGTGTGTGTGTGTGTGTGTGTGTGTGTGTGTGTGTGTGTGTGTGTGTGTGTGTGTGTGTGTGTGTGTTTACTGGTGTATCTGAGAAACTGTGACATTATAAATCAGTAAAAAACTATCATTTTTTAAACTATACTTCACAGTATGTTAGTAGGAAATTTTGGAATAAAACTGTACCTAACTTTTTTTTCCAAAAATTAAAAATATAGACTTTTTTGGATTTTTTTTTCAGGTAGTATTAAAACATTTAATAAGTGATTTTCATCCATTTTAATTTTTTCTATAACAAAACAAAATTATCAAAAATATTTTTTTCATTTTATTTAAGTTTTTTTTAAATAAAACTTTATTATAATTCTTCATAAAGGCCAAATTACTTGCTCCATACCGAGTATAAAACATATGATTTTCAAAACAAAATTGGTCGCTATCCCATGTCAATAATTTTGTATTTTTGGATAGTTTTCAATTGATGGAAATCAATCAAATTTCTTGCATAATTTTTATAATGCAATGCACTTAAGAATCAACATCTCTTATTGTTTTGCTTTTGAAGCTTGTTGAAAGAGAATAAACATCGAATAGAGACAAGCGTAAGGGATTTACTAAATCTTATCATTAATCCATCTTGAATTTTTGATTTAAGCAAAAAAAAAAAATTCACGAAAGATAAAAATATTACTATTATTTATGGAGCATCGCATTTAATGAAGTTTTTTTTAAGTTGTATCTAATCAAAATCTTTCCTCCTTATGCTTTATTTAATGATTATTTTTTCTGTTTCTTCCAACTCATTTTGGCATCTTTTTTGACGCACCAACTTTCAATTCTGTTTTGAATATACAGTTGCGTTCAATGAAGAATGAAATCGCGTGACGCAGCGCACTCGCTTCCAACTTTCACCGGCTTCCATTTCTGTCTAGATTGATATTTTTTCATGAAATTATCACAAAATCTAGTTCAACTTTCCAACTAACACTCCACAAAATTTGAAGACTATATTGTGACTGAAAAAAAGCTACAGCTAATGAAAGCTCGTAAAAAAGATAAATTTGAGATTGCTTCACAAAACTCGCCGTATTTTTGACAATTTCCATTGAAAATACTTGAAATTTGGCTAAAAAATGGAAAAAAGTTTGATCTAGTAAATGGTTGAGTTTCATCAAAATCGATAGACGCGATACAAAATTGGACCGGCTTGAAAATGAGGTTCATTTCTATCCAATAGGCGATTTAATTCTTTTTGGACGGATGTGTGTATGTAAGATATCGTAATCAATGATTATTGAGATTTTTTTCTCACAAATCCAATAATTTACATCAAAAAAATTCGTAATTGATAAAAACTTCATTACTGATTTATTTGGAAATTGGAATGTTTTAACAGACATCAAAGTTATTAGAACAGATTTTCAGAAACGATCTGTAAAAAATTGATATACAATTTTGAAAGGTACTTATAAACTTGAAACGAGTGTCATATTTGCTCTTTCTTCAGAATCTCCTTTAAATATTTTCTTTTTCCTAACAAATTAGGAATGAAGTTTTTATCAATTACGAACATTTTTGGTGTAAATTTTTGGTTTTGTGAATGAAAAATCTTAAAAATCATTGATTACGATATCTTCCATACAAACATACAATTATGAACATCATTTTCAAGCAGTCCAATTTTTGATCGCGTCAATCGATTTTGATGAAACTCGACCATTCTGTTAGATTAAACATTTTTGCATATTTTGGTCAAATTTCAAGTATTTTCAATGAAAATTGTCAAAAATACGGTGAGTTTTGTGAAGCAATCTCAAATTTCTCTTTTTTTACGAGAATAGCAGTATCTTTTTTGCAGTTGGATAATTGAACTAGATTTTGGGGAAATTTCATGATAAAAAATTAATCCAGACAGAAATGGAAGCTGATGGAATTTGGAAGCGAGTGCGCTGCGTCATGCGATTTCATTCTTTTTTGAACGCAACAAGTAACAATTTAAGTTTTATGCCAACCTTCACAGCTCGCTTAAGACTATTTCCCAAAGCTACTTTATAAGCCAAAGCGCATTCTGCTTTGAAGCTAACATATGAACTAGTTAGTTGGCCCTGTTTTATTAACGTTTTTAAAGCTAATTCAATAAGCTATAATAAAACATCAAACAAAATTGTTTTATTCGATCATATGGACATAGCTTTAAGAAACCCTTCAGAGCTCTCTTAAGGCTACCCATAGCTCTTTTAAAACTACGTCATGGCATCTGATAGGAATTTTATTGTGAGAGCTTTCTGTTCCGTGTTTTTTTCTCGTGTTATCACTTACTCTCCCAAGCATATGGTGATTGGTGAATAGAAGCTAAATAATAAGAATTTGTAAATATGAGAGTTTAAAGAGAGCTTGAATTACAGCTTCGTTTGACGTTTCTCTTAATGGAATACACGCTCATGATGGATTTATCATTTTTTGAGTAAAACAAGTCTGTGGCAATAAATGAGAACATTTCGATTTGTTGCTTGGCAAATGGCATTCATGCAACTATTTGTCTTGTTTCCTTTTGACTACGAGGATGGTCAATTATCTTTAAATAACAAGTAGCTATTGTAATCAAATAACCTCAGACTGTTTTGGAATAAATAATTTTCAGTCATCGAGCAAAATAATAAGCATTCGTATTATCATCGTTCTAAGAAGATAAACCTTAGTCAGTGTTAGTATTTGTTTTTTATGTTTAAGTTTTCATTGAATTGGGTAATAAATGAAAACGGGCTTTGCTTGATTAACTGTTTTTGATAGTTGCTAGTTTTAAAATCAAAGTTTATTATAAATGAAATTATTTTCTTGATTGGAACAAGTCAGATATTTAGTGTTTGTTAACATATAATATATCCGATCCAAGCCATTGATTTATTTATACAATAAAAAAATCAATTAGTTGTATAGTACAATACTCAAAAGACGATATAATTGCATTTAAATAATTTTAAAAATATTTAAATATTTAAATATGAATTTATATATAGCATGAAATTTCTTGCAACCTAAGGTTTCTGAATATGTTTTTTGAGCCTAGAATGAGCATTTTTGCTTGTGATGAACCTCCATTTTTCCGTCTTTTTTGAGGAGAAGCTGGTGGCTGCAGTCTTCTAGAAATGATCAAGGACGGTTGATCCGGGAATAAGTTGGTTAATCCTGGATTAGATGACGTAAATATAGATTAATTTTGCAGTGATAGGACAGAGAATGATCAAAAAAATTCTTCATTCGGCGTTAAATGAAGCGCTTTCTGAGGACTATGTCTTCAGGATTAAGCTCCATTTGCTCTGGATTCAATTGCAATTGTTAGTCTGTCGTTATAATACTACCCATTTTTAAACTGAAAGAGCATGCTTAGAATTACAAATAAATATTATTAATTCAAGAACAAATTAATTGTCTAATACACATATTCTTATTTATCACAAAAAAAAAACATTTATTCGCAGTAAAGGCTATTATTCGAACCCTAACTTTTACGCAATAAATGGTGTGGACTGACTTGCGATACTTTTTAAATTAGGATGCGGATGCAAAAAAGTTGTTTTTATTTTTCAGATGAATTAAGCTGTGTTAATTTATATTATTTTGAGAGCCCGTTTTTCTCAAAGCCATCACTCAAAATCCTTTCAAAACAGGTTAGCTCAAAATTCTGTGAAATTATAGATTTTATGTGATTTCAGCAACCTTGAAATATGCTATCATTTTGGTATTCATAGCTCATACTGGTTACTGTTTGCTAGCGATTGGCATCAAAGTCTGCTCGGGTTCTTGAAATCAAAATACAGTAATTCTTTCAGCATTAATGACATAAATCGAAGCAAAATCATTAAAATTTCATTTAAAATTTCAATCTGTATGGGTATTGTTTTTCTGTATGCTGAGTGTTTTTTCAAATCTTATTTTTTTTTCTTTTTTTTTTGGGATTTTAAAACAATTCATCCTTACAAAAAAACCTTAACCTTGTTTGCAGAAAATGTTTTCGGGTTCTGATCGTCAAAATATTTTTTTTAAACATGTACCTTATTGAAGTGTCCAAAAAATAAAAACCATATTTTTCGATTGTGTAGATAGAATAAAAAAGATTATTATGAGTTTTACCTCTACAGCCTCTTTATCATAAATTACAAGCAGAATACTGTTAATGGCAGGTACTTGTAGCAACTGATCAAATATATAAATTTATGTTGGAAAATGTTTGGGAAACTTAAAATTCAAATGGAAAAATGAATTCATATCGTCTTGAATGATTAATTGTAATGTATGGAAAATTAACCTTTTTGATTTTTTTTATATTCCCACAACTTAGACATTTGAAGTGTATTTCTGGAAATTCAATTTATGGCTAGATAGGCCTTTCTATTTCATATTTTGCATAAGAAGAATCTGAGTCTTTTTTACATATTTTAAGGCAAAGCTAGAAGAATATTGAGTCGTTTTATTCAAGCGTGCGCCACGAAATTTTCTGTTTTCAAATTCACATACAATCAACGTTGCCACAAATTCATTTGAATCGTTTGTGTATCTCATTCTTGTCCGTAAGAGTGTAATGTATGGAGAGATACTCTGGTGGATACAGATTTATGTGTGGCAACGTTGCATATTATTGCGTATGCACTGTTATTTTTTCAAACACAACTATCAAAAGTTCGGAAGTAAGTTCGGGATCGGAAGTCCGGACTTCCGAAGCAAAATTTAGTGCTGGCGCTATAATATGTAGAAATGTTCAACAACAATATTACGCGATTGCATGATACTTGTGTTCCATTGCGGAAGCATAACTCTAGTAGAAGAAAATACAACCCATGGTTTAATTCAAATTTACAATTGGCATTTATCGACCGCGATCGCGCTTACGCTAAATGGAAGCTAACTAAAGCCGATGAAGATCTAATATTTTTCAAAAGACTTCGAAATCTAGCAAACAAGAAAATTATGCAAGCAAAACGCGATTACTACAATAATAAATTCAGTCAGAACATGTCACCCAAAGAATTTTGGAATCAACTTGGAAACATTGGTTTATCGAAACGCAAATCTTGTTCGGAAAACAATTTTCATCCAAACGAAATCAATCAGAAATTTCTTGAAAGCTTCACAGTAGATCAGGTTCAAGCCCATAACTACTACCATTCAAATTCAACAGGTTTTAAATTCAATAATTTCGAAGAATATGACATCATCAACGCCGTTTATGAAGTTAAATCTAATGCCGTAGGTATGGATGATATACCCATAAAGTTTATAAAACTTATTTTACCAGTTATCATAAATCACTTATCATTCATTTTCAATAGTATAATAAGTACATCAATATATCCAAAAGCCTGGAAATTATCTAAAATTATCCCTTTTAAGAAATAAACTAACTTATCTTCGCTATCGAATCTACGTCCAATTAGCATATTGAGTGCCCTATCAAAAGTTTTCGAACAAATAATGAAAAAACAAATAAGTACGTATTTAAATCTCAACAACTTAATAACAGAACATCAATCTGGATATAGACCAGGACATAGTACAAAAACAGCCATGCTTAAAATATGCGATGATGTTTCAAAATCCATAGATGAAGGCCACAAAATTCTTATGGTACTGCTCGATTGCTCGAAGGCATTCGATACAATTTCTCATAAAACACTCTGTAGAAAATTAAATACGAATTTCGATTTTCAGCTAACGGCTATTTAATTGATTCATTCATATCTAAAGGATCGGGAGCAAGCAGTGTTTAGCAATGACAGTTTTTCTAGTTTTTTACCAGTTTATTCTGGAGTGCCTCAAGGATCCATGATAGGCCCTATATTATTCACTATGTATATAAACGATTTACCAAGCATTGTAAAATATTGCACCATTTATTTGTTTCCTGACGATATTCAGCTGTATATTAATTGTAAAAACCAAAGCATGGTCGAAACCGGTCAGTTAATGAACCTTGATTTGCAAGCTATAAATACGTGGGCGAAAAATCATCTGATGACGTTGAATGCATCCAAATCAAATGCCCTTTTGATAACACGAACTGTATGCACAAATAAGCCTTTCTTACAACTAGGAGATAATGAAATAGTTTCATTAGTCAAACAAGGTTACAAGCTTAGGATTTATCGTTGACAGTCGATTCGACTGGGATAACCACGTATTGAACCAATGCGGTAAAATTTACGGCGTGCTTAGAAACATAAAGCTTAAGTCAAGTTTCCTAAACCAGAACATCAAATTAAAACTTTTTAAAACATGATTTCCTACTGCCTACAATTTCTGCAAGAGCTCTCGACAGAATAAAAATCGCGCTAAATTGTTGCGTCCCAAAGAAAGGAGACCTAACAGAGTGCGGTAACTGGCGTGGCATAACTTTGATCTGTACAACCCTCAAAGTACTCTGCAAAGTGATCCTGAACAGGATTCAGGAGAAAATCGACGCTACACTCCGACGGCAACAAGCTGGATTCCGATCCGGACGATCATGTGTGGACCACATCACAACGCTACGAATAATACTGGAACAAATCAACGAATTCCAGGACTCTCTTCTGCTGGTGTTCGTTGATTTCGAAAAAGCATTTGACCGACTGAACCACGAAAACATCTGGGCTGCTCTTAGAAGACGAGAGGTCCCAGAGAAACTAGTCCATCTCATCGAAGCACAGTACGAGGCATTTTCGTGCAAGGTCTTGCACGACGGTGTCTTGTCCGAACCAATCCCGGTAACTGCTGGAGTGAGACAAGGATGTATTTTATCACCGCTACTTTTTCTCATCGTAATGGATGAGAACTTGACTGGATCGATTGACTGTAGACCAAACCGAGGATTGCCGTGGAATCCTTCAACCATGGAGCAACTGAACGACCTTGACCTGGCAGACGATATTGTTTTGCTCGCCCAAACACAACAAGACATGCAGAGCAAACTCGATGACCTCACCGAAAGCTCCAAGGCAGCAGGTCTCAAAATCAATGTCGGAAAGACCAAGTCGATGGAAATCAATACAGGAAATCGTTCCAATTTCGTGGTAGCTGGACAACAGGTTGAGACAGTGGAGTGCTTCCAGTATCTTGGTAGCCAGATTACGCCTGATGGTGGTACCAAGAAGGACATCGAAACCCGGATCAGAAAAGCCCGATTTGCGTTTGCGAGTCTCCGAAACATCTGGCGGTCACGCCAGATCTCTCTACGAACTAAGATCCGAATCTTCAACTCAAACGTCAAATCCGTATTGCTGTACGGGTGTGAAACTTGGTGCACATATGCGGTGACGACGCGAAAACTGCAAGTTTTTGTGAATCGGTGCCTGCGGAACATCATCCGCGCTTGGTGGCCTGGCAACTGGATCTCAAACGTTGAACTTCATCGCCGGTGTCATCAAAGGGCGCTAGAAATCGAGATTCAAGAACGTAAGTGGAGATGGATTGGGCACACGCTGCGAAGAGATGAAAACGAGATTTGCAGAGAGGCGCTTGACTGGAATCCAGATGGGCATCGAAGAAGAGGCAGGCCCAAAAGCTCGTGGCGGCGAAGTCTAGCCGCTGAAATCCACACAGTTGACGAGAACCTTGGCTGGCAGCAAGTGAAGACGCTGGCTCCGGATCGCCAGCAGTGGAGATCTTTTATCTCAGCCCTATGCGCCGGTCAATCGGCGCTGGACCCTTAGGTAGGTAAATTGTTGCGTTCGTTTCGTCTT
The DNA here is from genome assembly GCF_029784155.1 of Uranotaenia lowii. Lineage (NCBI taxonomy): Eukaryota > Metazoa > Arthropoda > Insecta > Diptera > Culicidae > Uranotaenia > Uranotaenia lowii. Next base: position 131,200,634 of record NC_073692.1, read on the forward strand.
TAACCTATCCCGTTTAGATCGAGTTACTCATTTGCAACATAAGTTATTAGGATATTAGTTTTACAATTTTATTAAAGTTCGGTCATGTCTTATGTTTCATAAAATCATCACCAATAAATGTCCTTCAAATCTTTTCAATATACTCCAACCCTTCAACGGCACTAGAATGCGAAATTATCCCCAATCATCGACGTCTTTTTATAACTGCACATTTTTTTGTCAAAGGTGTTGTTCTTTGGAATTTGCTACCAAACCCAATGAAAAATATTCCTAATTTAAACGCATTTAGAAAGCAATGTTCAACGTTATTTAACTAGAAGAAATGTTAATTGTAGACAAAATCAATCATTCTCTAAGAGATTTAAATGAAAGTAACAAGTGCATTCCATCAATACGATTACGTCGCTGTGGCAAAATGAAAAGACAATTGTCTTACGCTACTTTTGAATACAAATTAACTAAACTAAACTAAACTAATATAAAATCGATAAACTAAGGAGTGTATTCGAAAAAAAAATGCAACACTTTGTTTTATGAATAAATTTTGAAAGCATGGATGCACATTGATGAAATTTTCAGCGAAAATACCTGGTAATGTGATGTTTACAAATGCAACATTTTTGTGATGTTATGTAGTGGATTTTGAGATAGCGTCCAATTAAGGAATTTTTCGACTTTAATTTTTGGGCAACAACGTTTGCCATCAAAAGTCTGCTTCAGTTAATATTGGAACAAATTCTTTTGCTCATTGTGGCGCTCCTAGTGGACGGATTTGGAAACTTTTTTCACCCACGTGTCGGGAAATTCATTACCTTTCACAATGTATTTATGTCATAACACCAAACGATAGCATTTTGTAAACAACCGCCATGGAAGCCGAACGGAGAGATCAAATTGTGCACAGTTTTCTTGAAAATCCATTGTTGTCGGCATCGAAGCTAGCTAAACAGCTTAAAATGCCCAGAAATACCGTATGGCGTGTTATCAAGCAGTACAAGGAAACATTGACGACGGCTCGGAAGCCGCATTCGAAGCGTCGGAGTGGAACTGTCGACCGGAAACTGCGTAGGAAAGTCATCAAGGCCGTCAAGAGGAATCCCAATCTTTCAGACCGCGATTTGGCTAATAAGTTCCAGGCCGCTCACAGTACGGTGCGACGAATTCGTCTCCGGGAAGGAATAAGGTCATTCCGAGCCAGCAAACAGCCAAATCGGACGCTGAAGCAGAACAATGTGGCCAGAATTCGTGCTCGAAAGCTGTACGACCAAGTGCTGACCAAGTTCGACGGATGTATTCTGATGGACGATGAGACCTACGTAAAGGCGGACTTTGGGCAAATCCCAGGTCAAAAATTTTATTTGGCGACGGCTCGGGGGGATGTACCTGCAAAATTTAAGTTCGTGTTTGCGGATAAATTCGCCCGCAAGTACATGATTTGGCAGAGGATATGCAGTTGTGGACAGAAAACCAAAGTCTTTCTCACTGACAAGACATTGACATCAGAAGTCTACAAAAAAGAGTGCCTACAGAAACGGATTCTGCCGTTTATTCGTGCCCACGAGCGTCCAGTAATGTTTTGACCGGACCTCGCAAGCTGCCATTACAGCAAAACGGTTATGGAATGGTACGCAACGAACGGGGTCAGCGTAATACCGAAGGACCTCAACCCCCCAAACTGCCCCCAGTTCCGGCCGATAGAGAAATACTGGGCAATCACGAAGCGGAGGCTTAAGGCAAAGGGAAAACTTGTTAGGAACATGACTCAAATGAAGAACTGGTGGAATCAAATCGCCAAAACGGTGGACGAAAAGGGTGTGCGCCGCCTAATGTGCCGTATTACGGGAAAAGTACGAGAATTTCTTCGAAACAGCAATGAATAATTTTTTTAATTTTTTTTATGAAAGAGTAAAGAAAATGCTACATTTGTATGAAAAACAAATTATGAATTCGTTAATAAATGACTGAACTACACGCAATTGTTTGTGTTCCAATATTAAATGAAGCAGACTTTATAATGCAAAATGGGAAACATTTTTTTTAAATCAAGGGTGTTTCCTAACTCAAAATTTTGAATTTGGTCAAAGTTTTTACAAATTTAGCAGATTGTCCTCCTTAGGCACAAAAACAACACATTTGACGTTTGATCACTCCACCACCGTTTTTGCGTAAAGGCACGGTTCCAGATCCAACTTAAACAGAGTATAAACATTGTGGGGCCTATTGAAGTGCGGTCGCATTTGGAGGTAGTCTTCGTTGTTTTTTAGCCATTCATCGTGTCAATCGTTATGAAAGACTGAGTAATTTGCAGTTCCCATAGGTCGTTAGCCTCCTCAAGTAATAAACTTCAAATTTTTTATGATTTTCTTCTCATTTATCTCCGGGAAATACAGGCGAAACTTGTCTGCCTAAAAAATTTAGTCAATGAACTGCAGTATTCGACATTATTTCAAAAACCACATGATAGAATGTCACCAAAATTTGTACACGTACACTAGACTGCCCCAAATTTGTATGGGAAATTCAAAACCTATGAAATGTTATGCGCTGGAGCGCATGGTAAGGATGGTATTCATCACTGTGAATGAGTTGGGGCGGTCGAACATATTGACCCCTCATTAACAGTGCTGAATACCACTGTGGAAAAAGTTAGCCCATTTTTGAAGCCTAATCACTTTTTTATCTCAACTCTTATCGAAATGCAGTCTTCACTAATCACTAATCACTAATCGTACTTCTATAGCCAGAACTTATGTCTGAGTCCCAAAGAATAATAAGTGTCTCATTATTCTTCTTGTCTTTGTTCATGTTTTTAATTATTTTAACATAAAAACATTTAAATGATCAAAAACACAAAATGGTTGGGCCTACCATAGAGCAGAGAACGCAGAGACATCTGGAACACAGGAACAGGAAGAAACGTGGACCACCAGTACCATACGTTTCAAATGGGCAGAATCGTTGGAAGCATGCTAAGAAAAATGCTCCTTGATGAAGAAATCATATGCAATCTAATTTTTTTTTTGCCAATCACAAGGATCGTTCTAGAAAGGCTGGAAATGATTTATTTTGTACACAGAAATCCCATAACCTAAGTATTTTGAGGAATGTACTTAATAAAAAATACCTTTAAAAATCTAAGCTTTTTTCTTGGACTGTAGATATAGGATTTCAGTGTACAATCATTTCTGGTCATCGACCAAGGATAAAGCGCCTTTGCTCGCTCTTGAAAATAAAAATGAGAAAACGAAAATATTAATAGAACAATAAACCTTTCGAGATCTCCCTAGAGCTCGAAAATTTTTTCAAAAATTTCATCCGTAAAATTTGAATAAATCATTAAATTACCTCGAAAGTTCTCCAGAAATCATAAATTTAGAGTTCTTAACGTAAGCAATAGATTGGAAAACTGATTGAAGATTAAAAATTTAGGAACTAGAAAAAGAAAAAGGAACGTCCTCACCGGTTTTCTGCTTACTTCCGCCTTTCGCTGCTAACCTCTTTCGGTATCAACAATTTTGTCACTTTTTTAGCACACATTTCTCACGAATTCAATTTCCTGAATTCACTCCTGAGCGTATTATGCGGAAGGAATTGTCTTCAACTCGAGACACTTATTAGAACCTGGTTTCTGTTCCATCACATTTTATTCAACTTTATTTTTCACTTGTATAAATTAAATATACTTATAAGAGACCAAAATTAAAAACTTTCAACCACCTTCAGTGTACCACCAAAAATTTTATACCCCAATGCTCCCGCACGTATCCAAACCATTAAGCAAAACCGCCCGTTCGGTCAGCTTCCGTGCATTTACAACACTTCTAAACCATCAAAATCAAACCCTCCTCGACAAGCAAACTCAGCAAAAAAAACTTCCTGGAGCCACCAAACTGAGCACTTTTAAAACAAAAACGAAATAAAAACTGATTCATGTTTTCACACTTGTCTCTCTCTCTTTTATCAGCAGTGATTTCTTTTCTGTATCTTATATATCATTCATCAATTGGTAATTGGTATCAAAAATCAAAATTTCTCTCAAAAATGACAGAAAAACGACTAAATTCAACACAGAAAAATCAAACGCGACAGCACTCGACCAAGGCCTACTCATTCTCAACTCTTATCGAAATGCAGTCTTCGGATGAAATATTTTCATAATTTAGGCTTTAAGAAAACCCGTTTTTGGAAGAAATCGGCCGACGGGAACCTAAGTTATTGATGAAAAACTGGATTTTCATGTTTCCCCAAACAAAATGTGTTAAAATCCCAAACAAATTTCAGGCTCATTGAGCGACCCCTTCCCGTGATCCGATCTGGCTCAAATTTTGCATGAGATTTTGTACTAGGCCTAGGATTAATTTTAGCCTGTAGCGCAAATTTTTTTCAAAAGTTGGGTCATTTGGAGCAGTTTAACGTACACATTACATTAGAAAGTAGTTTAGCTGAAAATTTCATCAATTTTCATTCATGCATTCAAAAGTTATTCACAAAACAAAGTGTTACATTATTTTCAAATACACTTCTTACTGTATTTCTAACGGATGAACTTGTTTCTGTGACTAAAAATGTTCAAGTACCCATTACATGGCAAATTCGCGATTCGCTTATATAAGGCATATTTCAGTACCTTCCCTTTACTGTGTGTTTAGAGAGGGATGATGACTGTTTTAGTTCTTTTTACCGTTTTGCAGGATGATGGGTCTTCCTGTTTTTCCTTCATCACATGGTTTTTATCTTCTATCGTCCACCATATTCGTTTGTTTTCGTTGCCAGTCCAAAAGTGACATCTGTCCTGCTTTTTGGCCCCGAACGAAGTCTATACCCCTCCATTGCTGATTGATGGTTTCATGTCAGCTGGAACTCAACATGGTGTCCTGGAATTTCGACGGCATTTTGATTGCTTTTCTCGCTTTCTTCAAATTTGTGTGAATTTAGGTCGGTGAGATAGAGACTCAAAATTCAATCCATCTCGTTGATCATTTTTCCACAGTGTTGCGAACAGTTTGTCACCAAGAGACTATAATCCTTTCATTGGAAAAATAGAATCGAAGACCGATCAGAAACAGATGCAATTTCCTTTCTGATACTCTCACAATTGTTTTCCAGAAGTATCAGCGAAAAAAATATAAATAAATAAAAGGATAGCCAAGTGATTCCGCGAACTTTGTGATCAATGTGAAAGGTATGTGATATTTCATTTCTTAGAACGATATGACATTGCCTTCATTCACGGCTGCATGTTCGGAGGGCGGTTTTGGGAGTTCAACTTCATGAAGATTTCAAATTCTAAATCAGATTTGCTTCTTCTAGATTCTAGACAATAATACGGTGTGGGACAAATGGTCTTATGCGGCAAGAAGTTTTCTCAAATCACGCTCTTGGCTCATTTTCAACACCTTTCATGCTTCCTAATCTAATCTATCAGTCTATAATTTTCATTACTTTCATTTGATATTCTTCCTATTAGAATGTATAGTTCACCGAAATGCCATTAATCATTCAATTAAAATCATAAAAATCAGCGGTGATAATCTGTTAACACAAAGGGTTTGTTTTGTTTCGAATATAGTCGTTTTACCATCTTTTTGGCATTCGCGACTTATATCGACGATGCAGTTGGCGTCCTCATTGTAAAACTTATCCGGTACAACTGTGATCGATGTTTATTCTTGGGCTCGAAACTCACGGATATCGGCTCAGGAAGCAACTGACTTGCCAACTGAGCTATATCACAAGCCCAAATCTTAATCGAAAAGATACGACTTAACAGAATCTGAAAAAAAAACAGTACAGGGTTGACTGGAAATGTACAATTAACGCAGAAACCAAAAAAAACTGATTGAATCGATACTTCATCGCCGATTCAATAGTTTTTCAAATTCCTCGTTGATGATAAGTTTAACCCTATCCTGCCAAGCGCACAACATCGACGGGAATATAGCACATGAATCCATGAATTAATTAAATTTATAATTCCGCCATCAAAATGCACAACCAAACCTAACCGGCGGAATGTGTTCGAGCTCTCAAGCTCCATCAAGTTTCATTGAGAACTGAATTGTAACGAGGCTCTTCCCGGTGCGAGCACACAACCTAATTGGTTACAAGATGATTTATAGCATTTTATGCATAATAATCATTCCTGGTCCTGCTGCGATATGCTTCTATCAGACTGACGAGAGGTTGACCTAGATTTTGCACCTCACCGGAGAAAGACTCGACCACGGCACAATATGCAGATGCCAAAATTTCCACATGGTAGAGTTATCATCAAATTAGATGCAATATCACAGCCCAGCCAGCCGATGATGATGATGACGATGATGATGCACTGCTCAGGCTGCTGATGGCAGGCATCAAGAAATATCTTCCGGTGTGGAATCCTTCCAAGTGGCAATAATGAACAACGACGATAAGACATCATCGGAATGTTACGTTCGGGCAATGTGCAATGTGCATGCTGCTGCACATCCTAAATGTTGGTTTACCTCTAAGACAACAACAAAAATCTTGCAGATATGCTTTTAAGTGACAACCTCAATAGAGTCGAGTAGATAGGGCCAACAACAAACTGAACGAAGTAGAACAACAAAACAAGTTCCATTATGTTCAGATGGGTTGTAAATCTAATTACTCCCATCAGTCTTCAATTTGGTACTTTGGTACGAAAATGTGGAAAGACAACTCAGATGGGTAGGGATTATTAGAAAGCATTGAATGAATTTAAGGAAGATTACATTTTTTTCAATTTTGATGAGGATTTTCAGAGAAATTGGAAAGCGTTGTGGCCGTTACCACTTAAGGAGTGTATTCGAAAAAATTCAACACTTTGTTTTGTAAGTAACTTTTGAATGCATGGATGGAAATTAATGAAGTTTTCAGTGAAGTTACCTAGTAATATAGTATGAAGGTGTACCAAATATGGTGACAATCTGTCAAGCAGGTTTTGAGAGAGCGTCCAGTACCTACTGAAGTTCATTGACAATATTGGGCAGGATCGAGAAAAATCCAGAAAAGTCCCATTGGGAGACCTAAAAACAGCGGAATTCAACTATTCGGTTCATAGCAACCGTTCTCCAATTTCTTGGGCATCCCACGTGCGCCAGATCACGCTCCACTTGGTCTAACCACCTCGCTCGTTGCGCCCCTGCTCATCTTGTTCCTACCGGATTCGTAGCGAACACCTGTTTTGCAGGACAGTCGTCCGGCATTCTCGCAACATGTCCCGCCCAGCGTATCCGGCCAGCCTTCACCACCTTCTGGATACTGGGTTCGCCGTAGAGTCGCGCGAGCTCGTGGTTCATCCTACGCCTCCACACTCCGTTCTCCTGTACGCCGCCAAAGATGGTTCTTTACACTCGTCGCTCGAATACTCCGAGTGTACACAGGTCCTCCTCGAGCAATATCCATGTCTCGTGCCCGTAGAGAACAACCGGTCTAATGAGCGTCATATACAGGTTACACTTCGTGCGAGGGCTAAGTCTTCTATTTAGACCGCAGTTGCTTGTGGAGTCCATAGTAGGCACGACTTCCGCTGATAATTCGCCTCCGGATCTCACGGCTGGTGTCATTGTCTGCGGTCACCAGTGAGCCGAGATAGACAAAGTCTTCGACTATCTCCAGCTCGTCGCCGTCGATCGTGACCTTGTTATTACTGGACAAGCGGGTTCGGTCGGCCTCGGATCCGCACGCCAGCATGTACTTCGTCTTGGACGTATTAATCATCAACCCAATCCTTCCTGCTTCGCGTTTCAGTTTGCGGTAGATCTCCTCCACCGCCGCAGATGATCTGCCGACTATGTCAATGTCATCGGCAAAGCAGATAAGTTGACTGGATTCGTTGAAAATCGTGCCCCGCATTTCGCCCACCGCTCGTCGAATAACACCTTCTAGCGCCACGTTGAACATCATGCAGGATAGACCATCACCTTGTCGAAGCCCCCTGCGCGATTCGAATGAAATCGACAATTCACCCGAGATCCACACACAGCACTGCGTTCCATCCATCGTCGCCTTGATCAGTCTGATCAGCTTCCCGGAAAAGCCGTTCTCGTCCATGATTTTCCTTAGCTCGTTACGGTCGATCGTGTCGTATGCGGCTTTGAAGTCGATAAACAGATGGTGCGTAGGGACTTGGTGTTCCCGGCATTTTTGGAGGATTTGCCGTAATGTGAATATCTGGTCCGTCGTTGACCGTCCCTCCATGAAGCCGGCCTGATGACTTCCCACGAATCTGTTTGCTTGTGGCGTTAGGCGGCGGAGTAGGATTCGGGACAACACTTTGTAGGCGGCATTGAGGACAGTGATCGCTCGGTAGTTCTCACAGTCCAATTTGTCGCCCTTCTTGTAGATGGGGCATATTACCCCTTCCTTCCACTCCTCCGGTAGCTGTTCTATGTCCCAGATCCGGACTATCAACCGGTGAAGGCAATCGGCCAACCTGTCCGGGCCCATTTTAATGAGTTCAGCTGCGATGCCATCCTTCCCAGCCGACTTGTTTCTATTCAGCTGGCGAATGGCTTCCTTAACTTCACTTATCGTTGGGAGTGGCTTCTCTACGTCGTTGGCTACGCCGGCGATGTACCTTCCCCCACCGTCTTGATCTCCTGCATGTGCGCCGTTCAGGTGTTCATCGAAGTGCTGCTTCCACCTTTTGATCACCTCACGATTGTCCGTCAGAATACCCCCGTCCTTATCCAGGCACATTTCGGCTTGCGGCACGAAGCCTTTGCGTTTCTTGGGAACGATGCATCTGCTCCAGCTCCTCGAGCTCCTCCTCCTCCAGGCGGCGCATTTTCTCCTGGAAAAGTTGGACTCGCTGCCTCTTCCGCTGTCGGTGATTTTCCACATTTCGACGGGTGCCTCTTTGCGCTACTGCCACCCGCGCGGCATTCTCTTCGTCCATCACCCTCCTACACTCCTCGTCGAACCAGTCGTTCCGTCGAGATCGCTCCACATAACCGATGACGTTCTCCGCAGCACTGTTGACGGCTGTTTTGATAGTATCCGAACAGTCCTCGAGAGGGGCTTCGTCAAGCTCGCACTCTGCCGGCAGCGCTGCTTCGACCGATTGCGCGTAGTCTGCCGCGACCTCAGGTTGCTTCAGTCGCGCGATATTTAACCGAGACGGGCGCCGGTTTCGCGTGTTGTTTACTACGGAGAGTTTTGGGCGCATCTTCACCATCACCAGATAATGGTCCGACTCGATGTTGGCGCCCCGACAGGATCTGACGTCGATGATGTTCGAAAAGTGCCGGCTGTCGATCAAAACGTGGTCGATCTGTTATTGAGTTTGGTACGGTGATCTCCAGGTGTACTTGTGTGGGAGGCGATGCTGAAAAAAGGTACTACGTACGGCCATTCGTTTGGAGGCGGCGAAATCAATAAGTCTGAGGCCGTTTTCGTTGGTCAGCTGGTGCGCACTGAACCTTCCAATTGTCGGTTTGAATTCCTCCTCCTGGCCGACCTGAGCATTGAAATCCCCGATGACGATCTTGATATCATGTTCTGGGCAACGGTCGTATTCACGCTTCAGCTGCGCGTAGAATTCGTCTTTGTCGTCACCGGTACTTCCGAGGTGAGGGCTGTGCACGTTGATGATGCTGATGTTGAAGAACCGGCCCTTGATTCTCAACCGGCACATTCGTGAGTTGATCGGCCACCACCCGATCACGCGCTTTTGCATCTTTCCCATCACTATAAAAGCTGTTCCAAGCTCGTGTGTGTTGCCGCAGCTCTGGTAGATGGCACGACCATCTGGGTACGTTCGTACCGTGGAGCCCTTCCAACATACCTCCTGCAGCGCTACGATTTCGAATTTGCGGCTCTTCAATTCGTTGGAGAGCACGTGGGTACTGCCCACAAAATTTAGAGATCGGCAGTTCCATGTTCCAAGTTTCCAATCGCTAGTCCCTTTTCGTCGCGTGGGTCTTTGCCGATTTCCATCCGAAATTTGTTGTTCGTTGTTCGTTGCTTATGTTTTTTGTAGTCACAGGCTCGCAAGGCCCGCAGCTAACCCCACTATCTTGCAGGAAGACCGTCGTGATGTTGCTGTTTTGGGTCCCGAACACCACCAGGACGTTGTTGCACTCCGCACGCCGCCCCTGACATGGAGAACAGACGCGAACGAAGCCCCCTGACTCAGTCTGCATGCTACCAAAGCATCCACCGGGGTTTGGTACCCGATCTCCGCTAAGGTTGCTCGCACCCCAGCTAGTACCACGGGGAGGTAGAGAATCGGAGTTGCAGACAAGAGGTGATATGACCACTACCCGAAGGTTGGGTGTATGGGGTCTCGAGTTGCACATTGTCTACCGTTCACTAGCCGAGGATCCAATAGTGAGCTTAAGTTTGAATAAAAGTGAAGATGATTGATTCCATGAAGCTTAGAAATGTTAGAGGTTTTTTTAAGCTCAATCCAAAAAATATCAATAGAGGAAATGATAAAAAAGTTATTTTTTTACTAGGTAGTTCGTCTAGCTGACTAAAAAACAGGCCTGACTTCATTTCTTCCAGGCAGAAAAGCTGCCCACCGGTGAAATAAACAAAATGCGGTGGTCAAATCGTGTGCAAAATATTTAGACTGCTAGTGGGGAGATATTTTGAAAAACTTCTTTATGGACAGCAAAACGAACTCTTTAACGATCACCTGGCATGTTTCCTACTGAAAACTATTCATCGACAAGTATCGCCTGTATTTCCCGGAGATAAACAAGGAGAAAAAATTGAAAAATTTCATTTCATTGAGGCCGCTAATCTGTGGAAATCACTCAGTCTATTATAACAATTGATATGATGAATGGCTAAAAATTTAATGAGGACTGACTCTAAATGCGACCGATTTCTCTGAGAGCACTTCAATAGGTCTGTGTTCATGTTGGATCTGGAATAGTGTCATTACGCTAAAACTTTGGTGGAGTGATAAAAAGTCCCATATGCAGTTTTTGTGTCGAAGGAGAAAAATCAGCTAAATTTGTTATAACTTCGACTAAATTCAAAATTTTGATTTATTTTGAAGGTCAAGCTTCAGGAAACAAAAAACGTGCCCAAAACTCGAAAAAACAGTACATTACAAAATTTTGCCCATATCAACATCACATTAGCTTCATCAATTAACATCCATGCATTCAACAGTTTTTTTCGAATACACTCCTTACATGAAATCAAAAACAAAAATAGAATGTTGGAAATTGATCAAGATTTGCAAAAGTAGTTGAAAAATATTATTTATTTATAGACGGATTTCATGACAAATTGACACGAAGTTGGCATGACCCTCTCACAATTCCATGAAACTTTCTGGGCATAAAGATCTTACCTAGTAAAGCAACTTGACATACTAATACCGTATTTGTTTTCTCCCCTCGTTCAGTGTTCCACCATGCCCGATAAAAACAAACACAAATCGTCGCCAGTGTATTGCTACCTCAATCACTCACACGCTCTCTCGCAATAATGACAAAATTGTCGGGACACTACCGCCCGATGGCAGTGCAACACCAGGTCAAAACCAGTGCAACACTGTCCGAATAAAAAAACAGTTTGACAGCACCTAGTGGCGCACCAGTGCAACACTTGGCATACACAAATACGGTATAAGTGTTCCCAAAAATTATCTTGACTAACATTTGAAAAGGGCCAAACTTTTCACTCAAACATTTTACAAACATTTTTTGCTGGAAAATTACAATTCCTACACAAATGTGGTTCATCGAGAGTTTTGGAAAAATGATTGAAATCTATATATATATATAAAAATGAATGTTTGTCTGTCTGTCTGTTCCCTATAGACTCGGAAACTACTGAACCGATCATCGTCAAAATTGGCATCTAAGGGTTTTTGAGGCCGGGGATGGTTTCTGTAATAGTCAAAACTCCATCCGACTTAAGTGAGGGGGGGCTTCCATACAAAATTTGTAGTTTTTTGAAACAAATTAAAGTCATGACATCCATTTTCTCGAGATTTTTTCTTCCTTTGGGCGGTTTGTTTTTCGTCTCCAAGGTCGAGGCGTCGAGCCAACGTCGCAAAAGGATAGTAACCCAGGCATAGCATACTGATCAGTGGGAATATTTTGGCGCGTATTTCTCAACCAAGCATATTTTCAAGGCAAGGGGTGGCGATATGAAGCCTTGATGTGATTTTTGTTCTACTTGATTCCTAGCTAATTCGTACAGCACATGGTTATGAATGACGCCTAGATGTGACCCAAATTGACATTTGGCCGATCGAATAATATAAATAATTTTTTTGTTTGCCAAAATCTGAAATTGAAAAGTCATGGTATCCATTTTTAGAGATTTTCTTTTCTTTTAGGGGCATACTGTTCATTGATCGCTGGAAAAATTTAACAATCAGGCGTCTGTTTCTCAACCAAGTACCTATGTTCCTTATGCACGTGGGAGCGATATGCAACCTAGATGTGTTTGCTTAATTACACGTGGTAATAAATAACGCCTAGATGTGACACGGATTGGTATTTTATCAATCAAATCAAAACCAATTGAAAGATTTCCAAAAATACTTCCATATTTAGTTCGTGTTAATGTAGGTAGCATTCGACTTTTCATTCAAGGAACATTAGAACATGTTCAAACGTTCAACTTTTTCTGTTAAAAAAAATTAAAAATTATGTTTTCTTCTAGAAATTTTTACTTCGGCCCAAATACTGAAACGAATTTAGAAATAAAAATGGGAGCTTTTTATTTTTAATAATTCTGAAAAACCATCGTACTTTTTGCTTACATACCAATTCAAGTACGTACTTAACATGAAAAGTGTTTTTGTGTTACATGGCTGCATAAAAGAGACTTTTGATCCGCTTCGTTTTTGAAAAGCGAGACTTTAGAACTGATATTCAACTGAACGCAAAAGTTTTATGAGAAATTTTTAGTATACTGTTAAAGTGTTAAAAACAATATTCCCTCATGTCAACTTACACGGTGGGGTAAGGGCAAACGTCGAATTTTGAAGAAATTCATCTTCAAAATGATTCAATATGTTGGAAAGAACAGAAGGGGTATTCCGAATGTTGAAATTGAAGCGGATATTGAAAATTCTAAATGTCTTTGTAAATGAAGGTCATTCCCTTTGAACAGCATTCGTTAAAAGTGGAGTAACAAACATAAATTTATACTGCAGGAATACTGCAGATATATCAGTGAAACTTGATAGAACAAAAAACAGGAATTCGTATTAAATCCATTTAAAAGCCATTACTCTGACGCCTCTGTAAATAAGCTTTGCATTGACACTTGCCCTAATATACGGGACAAATGTAAACTTAGAAATTTGTTTTTGCCAACATTTTTGAATATTTGACTTTCAAAGAGAAAATGAAAAAAACGCTGAGAACTTATTAAGTGATGCAACTGATATTTTATAAATATTTATATTTTTGCCGTAGTAAATTTATTTAAAAAAAAAGAAATTTGCACTGTATTTAATACATAACTAATTCAATATATTTTTCATTACCATGATACCACCATGTTTGGGACCCGAGCCGGTTAAATTTGCCTACCTTCTTCAAGCAGTGGGGGACAAAAATGGAAACGAGCTCCCATGTAAATTTAAGATAAAGAGCTTTTCAAAGGAGGGACCATTTTTAGAAAGTTTTTTTTGGGTACAGAGTACAAATTGCAGATCTTGACAAATGAGTTTTGAGATCAAGTTTCAGTAAATAATATATACTATCTTTGAATTGCAATTCAGAACTGCAGCTGCAGCACTCATTTCAAAGTTGTTGGTTCTGAAGTATGATGAGGTTTGATTTAAAAAAATGCTCTCTAAGATCTAAATGTGAATAAATTTTTAGAAATAACATTTATTTCCGGAAGGTGTAGCAAAGCACACCGGGTGAGCTAGTTTTAAATAAAAATATTGAATTGTTTTTAAATCCTACACTGAGATATTGCAATTCACTCAAATGCCATCTCAGAATTTGATGAAATTTTTTTCTAAGCCGAGTAATTAAAAGGCCTACAAGTCGTCTTTTTTCCCTTAAATATGCACAAGTGCAATGTATGGACGACTTGTAGGCCTTTTTATACCCAACTTAGAAAAAAAATTCATGAAATTCGGATCTAGTATTTTTTTGGGAAATTGAGTTTTAGTTTTCAAAATGCAGTTTTCCCAGTGTAGGATTTTAAGATATTTTTTTCTAAAAATTCAATCATTTTTCATAAACTCTTTCGTTGACCACATTGTTATTCTAGAGCTCAAAATTTTCAATAAAAATTGGCCTGAAAAGTTTGGCCCTTTTCAAATGTTAGTCTTTATCTTTTTTGGGAAAACTATGTATGCCAAGTCATTTAAGCTTTAAATGCATGTCTTTTTTTTAAATGAGAATAGCGGTTTTTGATTCAGTGAAATAACAACATTTTAATTCGAATTTCACAACTGAACAGGTTTGAAATCGTTATTATGAGTATCATAAAAGTTATGAAAGTTGAAAAATAATTTTTGAAATTGTTAGTTCATTTCAATACGATTTAGCAAATTTCTACCAAACCTTGTTAACTTTCCTAAGCTGTTCGGGTCAATATGACACGAAACGCATATTTCAAACATCCATATAATCATTGCCATAAAGTCTGTTTCACATAGAATCTGGTCGGATAAAATAGATCATTTCTACGCAAAGAAATAATGTACAACAAAAGTAAAAATGTCATTTGTAGGGTTTTTATTGCACTTTAAGGAAAAAAATACATAAAAATCATTCGTCAGCTTTTCGGATGAATTTTCGAACTTTTTTGTGATACCACCCATCATTTTCTGCACAGTACTGCTGGTAACCTCATTCGCCATCTTGTTCCACCACTTTTCCATTTGAGTGGGTTTTTTCATGGTTCTGCCACATTTCTGTAGTTTGCCCTTAACTATTGCCCAATATTTCTCGATGGGATGATAATCCGGACAGTTTGGTGGATTGATACTTTTTTCAACAAAATAGATCTTGTTCTCCTTATACCACTTAACGACATCTCGGCTGTAGTGGCAGCTTGCCAGGTCCGGCCAGAACTTCACCGGACCTTTGTGGGACCGAATGAATAGCAAAACCCTCTTCTGGAGACATTCTTCTTTGTAAACATTTCCATTCATTGTGTCCCCAGTGATGAAAATCTTAGTCTTCTTCCCACAACTACAGATCTCTTGCCATATCATCAATGAATCTACCCGCAACATTCCTTTTACGCTTCGTAAGGTAAAATTTGTTACCGGGTATTTGTCCAAAATCCATTTTGACGTAAGTTTCGTCGTCCATCAAAATGCATCCGTTGTACTTGGTCAACACTTTCTCGTACAACTTCCTTGTCCTGGTTTTGGCAACCAGCCTGTTTTTTTTTAGCGTTCTGTTGGGGTGTTTGCTTGCATGATACGACCGCAAGCCTTCTCGCAAACAAATTCGTCGAGCTGTACTGTTGTTCGTCTTGAACTTTTTCGCTAAATCACGCAAGGAGATTCCAGGATTATTGTGAACTTATCGAATTACTTTTGCTCGCAGCTTCCGGTCATATGTTCCACTTTTACGCCTGGTTTGTTTTGCTCGATCCACCGTAAGGGTCTCCCGGTAACGTTGCAGCACTGAATTTACAGTCGATTTAGGATATTTAAGGAATTTCGCGATCTTTACCCCTGACCACGTCGGTTTCTCTACGTGAGTGTGCAGAATTTTCTCCCGCCTTTCGCGTTTCATCGTCGATAGCTTTTGACTGGCTGCTTCAATCTTGATGAAATTTTCACCACTAAGTCAACATACCATCCGGATCAAAACACTGTCAATAGATTCGCGATGTGACAACTAGGGGCGCTGCAGTAAATGAAAAGATGCGAAACAGACTTTATATTTAAGAACTGGGATTTTTGAGAGACCAAGAATGTTCTATGAAAATGATAATCACGTTAATGATAAAAAATTAAGATTAGAGTTCAAACTGCACAACAGATTGATTGAGAATGAAGAATTTTCAGATGTTGCAAATCCGAAGAAATAACAGAAATTTTCCAAAAACTACTTCTACAACCAAATAAATAAATAAATAAATTTGAAGTTTGCTATTTTTTTTAATACTTTTGTCAATATCCCACAAGAGACGAACTAGCCAGAGGCTGAAAGTCTCTCTAATAAAGATAAAACAAAAAAAATATCTCACACATACATTGAATCATTGTAGTAAAAATACCAATAATTTTTTTTAATCTCCAGAATATTTCTTGTTAATATATATGGCTCAAAAATATTGTTTTCCGAGATATTTGGATTTTAAGTTGTGTTGCTTTAAAACAAACAACACTATGCATTAACTATGCGTGAGGACTATACACACAAAGTTTAATTCAATTCTGAGAAGGTCATGCCAGACACTGTATCGAGTTGGTGTGTAATCCAAATAATGTGTAAAAATTTCTACCACTTCCTTCCAACACGAGTGAACTTGCTTTCAGAGCAAGTTCACTAGTGTCAGGAAAAAGTGGTAGAAAATATGACACTTTTAGCACATTTTGAAAACTTTATCATGCAAAAACATTTTCAAAATCTGTGGCCTTCAAGTTTTCTTTTATACAACACGTGTTGTATTTTTGTATACTGTGATGCAAAACTAGCGTGATTTCTATCACATACGGCTAAAATAGAAACAACGCCATAAGGTCTTGAAAACATTTCTGCGTGGTAAAATTTTCAAAATGTGCTACCAGTGCCAAAATTTCTACCTTTTTTCCTAATACGAATGCACTTGCTCTCAAAAGAATTTAGGTTTGTCAAAAATAATCTTTTAAAAGTAGGTTTTGCACAAAATAATAATTAGAATTAAAGCCAACAAGATATAAAGATGAATTGACGTGAGTATAAAAATCAAAGTTTGATGTTTTTTGGAATCATTTTTGACCCACATTTTTTCTTCTACTTGGTTGAACAGTTCACAAAGGAAAAGAAAATTTCTTGAACTGTCAAACCAAGATGAATTTATTGGAGCACTAAGTGAAAGAAAACGCAAAATTAGTGAGGATTGGAAGCAAAATGAAAAAGGGGACAACATCCAGAAAATCATAAGTTTTAATAAATATTGTTTATTACATTCATGACACTCATAATTATTTTGTAAATTTCAGTATACTTTTGAAGATTTGGATGAAAATGACGTATAAAACGGCTAGATTTATCGAACCGATTAGATCAGTTTCCGCTGTCTTCGGCGGAAAATCCATGCTTTCAACACTAAGATAATCCTGTGCTTGGTCGCTATCCAGCTTGATTAGACCTAATATTTGAAGCGTGCCCGATCAGAAGGGAAAAACATAATTATATCAAGATGAGATATTTTGATACTCATTTTTTTCAATCAAAATGAGTTATAATTCAGTACTCGTAGGATGTTAAAATATCTCAAATTATATCAAAATATCTATGCGATCATAGCTAAATCATATCAGTTTTTGATATGCTTATATCAAGATTATATCTCATTCAGATAGCAAAGTTTGATATTCAGCTGAACAAAACCTATCAAAATTATAACTTATCAAGATATGAGTGCTTCGAGAAAATTTTAGTAGTGGAATGTCAATAAATCACATTACTTGCTAAAACCATGGCCCATTTTTGGTTTCCCAAAACTTACATTCATTTATATGAATCTGTTGAGCGAAACTCATAAACGTGCGGTTTGGGCCGTTGACTTCGATGTCCGTGTTTCAGAAAAAGTTGTAGGTATATCAAAATAAGATATAATCATTTTATTTGAGGACAATCCAGGAAAAATCTTGATCATTGAAAATGAGCTCAACCCCATTCAAGTCTGTCAATCAGAATAAGATATAATTCAGATTGGAGAAACTTAAAATCGAAAATTTGTAGTACTTAATTATAACTGAATCAAATGTAAATATCTTGGTGAGATACGCTTGAGTAATTATTTTGATATGCTCTCCTGATCGGGTGAGTCCATCAATGAATTGATCACAATGATGCTAAATTAGGAGGGGAAAAACTAAAGGTATTAATCTTTTGAGGATTGGAGACAAAATTCAAAAGACGAGATTGGTTTAAGATTGTTTTTTCTCTAATTATAGACACTTTACCACTTACACACTTTATTTGTTTAAGATGCTACCCATAATTAAATCGATATTCTACTAAATTGATAAAAAATACTTTTTCTGTAATTGAATTAAAAAAAAGATTTTTCATTTATGTAAAAAAACTCATATCTTCATTAAGTACTTTAAGCTTCTTTTTTTACATCTGAAGTTTTCGATATCTTTCACCCGTCTAAAATTTAAATCCTAGAAATTCTTCAAAAAAGGTAGTAATGGCTGATGACCACAATGCTTTGCGCTCTCGCCTTAGGTTTAAGACATTTGGTGTTCCAGACAAAGTTGTACAACATTACAAGGCGCTACTTTTGAATGAAACAGTTTTAGGGTGGTTCATAAAACTCCTTAGATACGAAAATTATTTTTTTACTGTAATGAGATAGTGCTGTATTATGTTCAGCAATTATGCAGAACAACATAATTGATGAAACTTTGTAGAAGACTTTGAATGTCTATCTATCATCGTTTAGGTTTTATGATGATTTGTCGTGTACAAGTTAGGGTGGTCCTACAAAAACAAGTTTTTTTGTTATAACTTTGTTGGGTATCAACTTATAAAAATTATGTGTTCGGCAAGTATTTAGCAAATCATTATCTGCATCTTTTGGAGCAAACAGATTCCTAATATCTGCTTTTGATTCGCAGTTATCATGAATTTTGTTTTCAAAAATGGCCGTTTTGTATGAGACAAAACTTCAAATGGAGCCAACCAAAAAAATCAAAATTTAATTTGTTTAAAACATGTTAACATGTTAAAATCTACATTATATTAACAAATTGGAGAGGTGTTTTTTGTTTAAAGCTTTTTATTTACATTTGAACTTGACCAAATTAACCATTTTTCATATAACAAAATAAATCACTTTTGCTCTGCGAAATGAAATTTTTCTTTGCGTTCGCACCCTTAGTCAACATTTCTAAATTTTTTACCACTACAAAAGCAGAGTTTCCTATTCATAACCTTTTGTAAAAATTTTGAAAGACTTACATAGCCAGAGGGGCACAAAAGAAAAAAAAATTGAGGATTCTTGATTATTAATGTATAAAACAATAAAGTGAAAAAAATGAATTACTTACAAAACTACCCAACAAGAAAGTCTTGAATTGTATTTTTCTTAGAAGAAGTTATTATTCACTTATGACCTTTTGACTGTGAAAGTCTGTTTTCGTTTCTCCGGTGATCATTTTGATCAAAACCAAGTAAACCCCACAGTTTTCAGTTCAAGAGTTTCGATTATTCGTGATGAACGTTCAAAGGAAAGTTATAGTCTTTCACTGGCTGAAGGGATCTAGTGAAAAAGATGTGGTTGAAGATCTGTTAAAAATGGATCTGAAGCTCTCGAAATTTACATTGAAAAAAAAAATAAAGTATTGAGAAGTTGAAATTTTCGAGACTTCGGGTGAAAAGTAATCGTTACCGAAGTCGATTTGAAAAGCTGAATGCGGACTGGCTAAAATAGAAACGTTATATGAAAAATTGCTATTTTGGTCAAGTTCTTTTTTATATAATGTAGATTTTAACATGTTCTTTTAAACAAATTAAAGTTTGATTTTTTTTTCCATTTGAAGTTATGTCTCATACAAAACGGTCATTTTTGAAAACAAAACTCATGATAACTGCGAATCAAAAGCAAATATTAGAAATCTGTTTGCTACAAAAGATGCGCATAATGATTTGCTAAATATTTGCTGACCACATGATTTTTATAAGTTGATACCCAACAAAGTTATAACAAAAAAACTTGTTTTTGTAGAACCACCCTAACTTGTACACGAAAAATCATCATAAAACCTAAACGTTAATAGATAGACATTCAAAGTCTTCTACAAAGTTTCATCAATTACGTTGTTCTGCATAATTGCTGAACATAATACAGCACTATCTCATTACAGTAAAAAAATAATTTTCGTATCTAAGGAGTTTTATGAACCACCCTAAAACTGTTTCATTCAAAAGTAGCGCCTTGTAATGTTGTACAACTTTGTCTGGTACACCAAATGTCTTAAACCTAAGTCAAGAGCGCAAATAATTGTTTCCCGCTAAATTTCATTTCTGGACCACTGTGGCAATCTTTGAATCAACCGCCATTAATCTGTAAAACAAATGATTAATAAAATGATTTCCATAATCCCTTAAAAAAAAGTTTTTAGATCAATGTTTCAAAAACCAATACAGCTAAATTCTTGTAGAAGTTCCATTTTGGTTTCACATGGAACCGAAAAGTTTGTTAAAAATTCATTAGAACGCTCGATACTAAAAAGTGGACTTTGACTTGTCACAGGCGCCTGGAAAAACAAAATTGTTTTATGGTACTTCTATGAACTTCGAAAGTCCAAAACAAGTACTTCTCTTGGGTACTTTTTATTCAGCCTGATGATTATGTTCAATATTAAGTAACTTTTAGACTTTTGGTTACTTAGATTCTCTATAACGCGCTTGAAGAAGCTCATAAAACGTTGATTTCTGAAAGCACAAATAATTTAACAATTAAAGTTGAACGAAGAGCATTATTTGATTCATAAGTTATATCAGGTTCCTTCATTATCGAATATCAATAAAATTATTAAAGTACCTTAGAAGATTAAATGTAATTATTATTCTTCTTCCAGAAACAACGACCGGCTGTCCACCGCCGGAATTCAAAATTTCTCGGCCCCGAAAAAACATGCCATCGACGGAGGCACCCTTTGTGACCTTCGAGACGACCCAGGTTTATCTGCCTCAGGATTTTACCACGGCCGATTTGGAACTGGTCGATGGGGGCAGGGCAGCGCACGTTGCCGGCAGCTCAGGAGGAGCACTTGACGCCCACCAGCATCAGAGTGCCGCCCTGCACGAGGAACAACACGATACTCCCTTCTGGTGGGAGATGGGGATCCAAAATGCCGAAGCCAGGGAATCACTGGCCGCAGCATCCTTCTCATCCTTGGGCCACCAAAGCAAGAGCCGTGCCAGACGGAGTGTCTCGTTCTCATCTCGGCCGGGTGGCCGAGTTCGCTTCCGACGATCCTCAAACGCCATCGGGGGACATTATCTGGGACAGCAGGATAATTCCCTGTTGCATCAAGAGCTGACACCGGTCATAGTGATTAATAACATCTTCAACGAGAATGACAGTGACCACAGCGTGTTTGATAATGTCTTCTTGAATAGCAATCAAATGGAGCTGGACGACGATGATGCCGAGAAGAATCGCTACGTGGATAAGAACGAGATCGGGGAAACGGTTGGGCAGGGAGAAGATCTGCCGGTTGATGGGACGGAAGAACTGATGGGTGCTGCTGCTGCCGGGGCCAGTAGGTCTCGGGTAAAACGGAAGTCGGGCAAGACGACGGGTGCTCTAAGCAGGGCCAAGGGAAGCGGCGGAAGTGACAGCGGAAGCAAAAGCATCACCCGGCACAACAAACAAGGTGAGCACATTGCCGGAGCTTGCTGGTTGAGCAATTAGTTTAAAGTTTGTGGTTTCCGTGGGATTTACTTATTTATGCTAGGTCCCGAGAGTTGACATGTGTGTTTTTTGAAAGTTTGTTAGCAGAGAACGGTCGGTTTAAAATCAGATTCCGAGATTAAAGGCGAGAAACCATTGGCTGCTTGTGGCACATGTCATGTGAAGAAAAAAAAAACGTGGTGAAGTTCGGGGTTGTTCTTTTCAAGTTTCAAAATTTTCACTTCGATGATAAAATTCTTCGAATTCGGACTCCAAAGAACAACTGCCCAAAAATTTAATAAAATAGGGACTGATTTTATGCAAAACGTTGATTCCTTTCGCTAGTGTAAGAAGAACCGTGAGTAGAAGTGGCGTCGGAACATGTTAGTTTTACAAATTGTTAGTGGTTGTTTGGAAGCACTCATTTTGGATTTTTTTTAATAAGTCTTTATTAGCCTTTTAATCATTATATTCAAGTTATATTATTAAAGTTTAATTAGTGTTCGGATCATTTATGATCAGTTCAACTCTTTGATTAAGTAAATTTTAAACATTGTTTATTTCATTTAAATTTGCTAGAGCAATAAATTGTTTGATTTATAGGAGAATATCCTGTAGAGAAAAAAAATATATATGTACATATATGAATAAACTTAAACCTAAATTATATCCTGAAAACTAACTTAATTGTAAAGAGAACGAATCTCTAAGATGGAAGACTGCATCGATGTTCTTCTGAAGTAAGTGATGTTTTTGTTGGTCATCCCTTCGATCGATTCAATGCCCGCAATCCGATGAAGATCTTCGGTGCTGTGCCAAGGTGGAAGCCGCAAAATCATTTTCAAAACCTTGTTCTGAATGCTCTGAATGGCTTTCTTCCTCGTCACGCAGCAGCTAGATCAAATCGGAACTGCATACATTATCGCTGGTCGGAACACCTGTTTGTAGATGAGCAGCTTATTTCGAAGGCGCAACTTTGATTTCCTGTTGATGAGAGAATAATGAGATTTAATATATTTATTACATTTAGATTGAATATCTTCAATGTGATTTTTAAAAGTAAGATTCCGATCAAGTGTGAGTCCCAAGTACTTCACGTGAACAGACCATTCTAATGAAACCCCATTAAACGACCAACGTTGCTCTTGGCTTATGGGGAAATAAAATAAGTTGAGTTTTGGAAGCGTTAGGAGAAATTTTCCACATTTTCAGGTACATATTTCAAAAAGAAATTTAAATTTTGGGTTGCAATCTACTGCGTACCACCCGTAAATTCCGACCTTTGGCTGAAAGCAAAGTATCATCAGCAAATAATCTTCTACCTTTTCTTCTGGTACATCAGGAAGATCAGAAGTAAAAATATTGTATAAAATTGGCCCAAGTATACTGCCCTGAGGGACACCAGCTCTAATGGGTGTCCTTTCAGAGCATGAATTTTGATAGCTTACTTGTAAGGTTCGGCTAGTCAAGTAATTTTGAATAATTTTGGTGAGATATACAGGAAAATCAAACCGAGCTAATTTAGCTACTAAACCTTTGTGCCAAACACTGTCAAAAGCTTTTTCAATATCAAGAAGAGCAACACCAGTTGAACAACCTTCAGATTTGCTAGCGTTAATCATATTAGTTACACTCAAAAGTTGATGTGTAGTAGAACGTCCATGACGAAAACCAAATCGTTCGTCAGGGAAAATAGAATTCTGATTAATGTAAATCATCATTCTATTCAAAATAACTCTCTCAAATAGTTTACTTAAAGAAGGAAGCAAACTAATTGGTCGATAACTTGAAGGCTCTGAAGCCCTTTTTCCAGGTTTCAAAATTGGAGTTACTTTGGCATTTTTCCATTTATTGGGAAAATAAGCCAAGTGAAAACATTTATTGAAGATTTTAACTAAAAAAATTAAAGTGCTTTCAGGCAACTTTTTAATAAGAATATAGAAAATCCCATCTTCCCCGGAGCTTTCATATTTTTAAATTTTTTGAAAATCAATTTAAGTTCATCAATATTTATCTCACAAGAACTTTAAAACACATTTTTTTTAGAAAGAATATCATCAAATTCTAGGGTAATTTGAGCATCAATTGGACTTACAACGTTTAAATTTAAATCATGAGCAGACTCAAATTGTTGGGCTAATTTTTAAGTTTTTTTTTGCGTTAGTTGAAAGAAGTTTATCCCCATCTTTCAAAGTAGGAATTGGCTTCTGGAGCTTTTTCAGAATTTTAGTTAATTTCCAAAATGGCTTTGAGTAAGGTTTTATGTCCTCTACTGCTTTTGCAAAATTTTCATTACGAATAAAATTTAAACCACGTTTGATCACTTTTTGAAGGTCGCTATAAATAAATATCAAATAAGGATCCCTAGTTCGTTGATATTGGCGTCGAATATCAAATGTGCCAACTGCGGTGGCTCTAGGATTTGAAATGAGCTGTAGCAAAAAAAAATTGTATGGAAATTAGTATGGAAAAGGTGACTTTTTTGTTCTATAAATCTTACAGCCTCACTGTTCCACTGAACTCAAATTCCCTAAGCTGCATCTGCTGCTGAAGATTCAAGGAACGACTTTGATGAAGACCGTGAACCTCTAAGATGCGTCAATCTAAAGCTATGACGATTTCAAAATTTAATAATTTATTGTGTTTTTTTTTGCACCTTTTCAAATATCACACCTGCACTACATCTTGGGTTGAAGCCATTATACGTTGGAAACTAGCTTGCGTGTTTTCCCATATGCAGAAGTGTTTTCATATCATTGGTTTTCGATTGTGAAAGTTGCTAAAACGGGGCTTTTGGGCCAGAATTGTTTCTGAGAAGTTACAAACTTCTTCCACCTCGGAAGAGGGGAAGGGAGGAGGGGAGGAGATGGTTGTTCTGAATAAAATCGACACAAAATATGAAACAAATCGATCATTTTCCATGTGATATCTATAAAATTGGTAAACATGTATTTTTCCTAACAACTCCATGCATTGTATAAAAATACCCCTCCCACCACAGTAAAGAGGGCTCCCATAGCAATTTGAGAACCCCTCTTTTTTCAGGGCGAAATGATTTTAATTGAATGATTAATGGCTTTTCGGTGAAGTATGAATCCAAATAGAAAGAATATCAAATGAAAGGAATGAAAATGATTGACAGATAGATTAGATTAGGAAGCATTGTATAGGTCGGGCATTGTATAGGTAGGTGGTTTTCAAACTTTTTTCCTTCACCGCCCCCTTGCGATTAGTTTTTAAGCTCAACGCCCCCCTGAGCGAATTTTTGAAAAATCTTTAGAAAGAATGCTGATTGGCATCGTTGCAAAACCATAAGCTTATGAAATTTTGTTGTAGTATAATAGCTTTCAATGTAACACATATAAAAACTGTTATAACTGACTTGAGAAGACCGAAAAGCCCACGCATAACCATCAATTATAGCAAGATAAAACACAAAATAAATTCATTTTTAAATTGCGACCCAGAGATGGGTCTTGACTCAAACATTCAGTCAGCGAAACTTTTTTTGTAGAGAAATGAATCCAACTTAGATGAAATTTCAGGGACTAGATAAGAGAAAATCGATGTTGAAAAACATGCGAAAAAAATTCGCCTTGTCTCCCGGTGAGACTTGAACCCACATCTTGCGCCTCTCCGGGGCCCATGTATTAACATTCTACTACAGGAGACCAACCTGGCGTATGAATATTATACTGGTTGAGTGTCGATGTCTATCGGAATGAAGGGAATAGTTCTCCCATGTGATCATAATCATTTTTCTTGGTCTATTTCTATTCCCATCATTTCATCTTACGGTAGTTGGAATCAAGTTTGGACATTTTTAAGCACGGCAAGATTTGCATTGCCTTCTCATATCCTGCACGGGTTGTCAGTTATGATGAGAAATGATGCGTTTGCCGTATTTCTATTTAAAAATAGAAATAAGGCGGTGCCAAACACCGAAATTGGCTGGATATCCAAATACGGCAAACGCATCATTTCTCATCATAACTGACAACCCGTGCAGGATATGAGAAGGCAATGCAAATCTTGCCGTGCTTAAAAATGTCCAAACTTGATTCCAACTACCGTAAGATGAAATGATGGGAATAGAAATAGACCAAGAAAAATGATTATGATCACATGGGAGAACTATTCCCTTCATTCCGATAGACATCGACACTCAACCAGTATAATATTCATACGCCAGGTTGGTCTCCTGTAGTAGAATGTTAATACATGGGCCCCGGAGAGGCGCAAGATGTGGGTTCAAGTCTCACCGGGAGACAAGGCGAATTTTTTTCGCATGTTTTTCAACATCGATTTTCTCTTATCTAGTCCCTGAAATTTCATCTAAGTTGGATTCATTTCTTTACAAAAAAATAAATTCAAAATTGCTCCAAACACCAAGACTGAAATAAAAAAAAATAATTTTTTTCAGGACAAATACTTAAAAGTTGAAAACCAAAAAAAAAAAAATTATAACAAATCCTCTATCAAAACTTTGGGAAACAGAATTCTTTACTTATTAAAATTGCCTTTAATTTTTCACAAAATATTTACTGATAATTCAGTGAAATCGCATAAAAAGTATTTTAAATCGTATCATTTTTTGGTAAAGTAAATTTAAACCTTTATTATGGCAATTGTAAACTAAATTTGAATACAATTTTTTCACGGGTCTAAAAATTTAACAAAGGTTCCAAAAACATAATCCAAAAGTTTAGTGAAAATCGAATAACTTTTGATGTTAAATCATGAAAATTGCCGTATTTCATTTCTTTATCGATCAGCAAATCAGAACTAAAATAAACGATCCTTTGAGTTGCTAGCATTCTCCTCTATTATTCCAAAAATCTATGACTATCAGGTAGCAGGTATCAGAAAAGGGGTAGGCTTGATAGCGGCACGTTATCCAAACAAACGGGAAAATTGTGCCTAGCCTTTTTTTTTACAGATTTCATCATATACCTGAGAAATCTGAAAACCATAAAGGGATTAGAAAATAAATAAATATTTAGGACATGAAGCCGATCCCCGTAGGAATTTTGAAGCATTGAAGCTTATAACCACATTGGGTGAAAAATGACAGATTGTTATTTTAGTTTAAATTCTTAGAATGAGGCACACTTATATCAGGATAGGCGAGAGTACATAAAAGCTTTCTAGCAATCGAAAAACAGGCATATATGAGCTAAAAGAATCATACATTATTCATGCACAACTACAAAATTCAGGAGATTTGAGTTTACAACGATTAGAAAATGTTCTAACCAGGATGCTACCATGAGGGCAAATAAACGATTTTATAATGGCAAAGTTGGCATTTAGCCTATCCACATAGGGATTTTTAAGCAATGAAGCTTTTTTTCAATCAAAATATTGGAAATAAGTACATTTTTTTAAACTTCCTTTGTTAAATTCTGACATACATTAAAAAAAAAAGAAGTCGGGCAAAAGAGGGACATGTACACACTAAGTGGAAGGTAAATATAGGTACAACAGTACCTCTGAATCATAGCGATTATTGCAAGTGGAGTGGATTGCCAACCATTGTAGGTTTCTTAGGGTTGGATGCCTTCTCTCGACGAACCATCGGCCGTGGAAGCCCTAGAAGTCAATTCGAAGGCCAAGCCACACAGACATAGGCTGGACCTTGCTACCGATGGGGGAATCATATATACATACATACATACAATAGTACATCTGAATCATAGCTTAACCATAAAGCAGATTCAGAGCACAAAGTCTTGATTTTATATATTTTTATTTAACTGACCAGTTAGCGCTCTGGTTAGAGGACTTCAATGAGCTTCTGTGATGCCAAATTTGAAACAGGCGATATTAACACTGCACGAAGCTGTAGCAGTGGATTCCAGAACCAGGATTGACGTATGATACGGAATATCAGAGTACGATATTAGAGGAGCTTTGACTCTTCTTAACACTATACCATTCTAAAGCTAAGAGAACATGTGTCAATACCAGGGATTGAAATGCTCTTGCTCAAGCGGCTGAGCATCAAAGCTCCTGAAGCTCGAGAGCGAAGAAAGCTGGAGCCAATTCTAGCCCACCAATAAATGCTCAAATTAAGCTCATACCTCTTCTGGCTCTACACTGCAAAAAATCTACACATTAGCGGTATGTGTCAACCTATATAGATTTTTGCAATTTGACTCCCATTTGAAAAGTATATGTCGGCATTTCATAATCATATGTGACACATAAAAGCTACAAAATTCCACACATAGCTGTTATAAGTGTACTACCCGCTTGGTAAACGCCTAAAATGATTTTTTTGTGGGATATGCAGGCGCTTTTAAATCAACTGTGGTTTCGGAATATTTAGATTCATATATTTATTTAAACAATTTTTTGTTCACTTTAAATGGATATTTATTCAATCTAAATGTACTTAACTTTTGTTCATTTATGTCATTGTTGGATCATCGTCCGACTTTTTCGTTCCGTGGTCCTGGACTAATGTCATCCGGCCCCTCCTATTAATGCTTGGCTTCATCGTAATAAAAAGTGGAATTGTCTGACCATGTCCTGTCCGTCCTGTCTTCTGGATGAGGGTGGAGTGTCTAAATGATGACAAAAAAAACTTTTAGTACACGTACCGAAAGAAGAATTACAAACTCACCATTAAATTATAGATCCAGATACGTAAGAAGCCGCTGATCGCTGCAATACTTGCTGCAATGGAGTAAACAAAACATAAATAATTATATTCCAACCATAAAATAATATTATTACAATTGCTTACATAATAATGTTTGGTTCAACACAAATCCAAATTTTTCCTTCGTCAACATCACGTGTTTTTAACGAGGTAGCCATTTTGAATATGTGAAAACTTTCAAAGACGAAAATAATTGAATTTATGTGCAACAACATATCAACTTTATATGTTGAACATATAAACCTTATGTGTGACATATGAATATCATATCAATCAAATAAAATCAATGTGTCATGCGGTTTTAAATAGTTATGTGTGGGGTAAATATAGCTACTAAGTGTGGAATTTTTTGAGTGTAGGAGACAAGGTTTTGCATTTTGCTTTGAGTTTGTTAGCTCAAGGAGCAGAAATTTCTTGAGCTTGCTGGCTCAGCAAAATTGTAACAGTTGAGCTTAGTGATGTGTATTGACTTTGCTATTGTGGTGCTGTGTGAGCCAACGGCTTTTTTATGCACCAGGAACTGTGGAAGGGCTTGTTGGGATTAATAAATTGTATGTTAAAGATTTCTTGTAACTGGTAAAAGTTACCAGCACTAGTAACTATGAAATAGTAAAATTTCGAAATTTTCGGAAACACGCCAAATGAAAGGGCTTGTTGTGAGGATTATAAAAAACAATGTTAGAGAGTTCAAGACACTAGTAAAAGTTACCAGCACTAGTAACTATGAAATAGTAAAATTTACAATTTTTCGGGAAAACGCCAAATGAAAGGGCTTCTTGCGAGGATTATAAAAATCAATACATATTAGAGAGTTCTAGTTACTAGTTAAAGTTACCAGCACTAGTAGATAACTATGAAATAGTAAAATTTACAATTTTTCGGGAAAAACGCCAAATGAAAGGGCTTTTTGGGAGGGTTATTAAAATCAATGTTAGAGAGTTCTAGTTACTAGTTAAAGTTACCAGCACTAGTAACTATGAAATAGTAAATTTTACAATTTTTCGGGAAAAACGCGAAATGAAAGGGCTTTTTGCGAGGATTATAAAAATCATTGTTAATGTGTTAAAAATTTGTAAGTACACAACCCGTTCGCTTTGGCAACACGCCCGTAAATTTTATGTTACCCAAATCGAATGTTGCCAAAATCGAACGGTTTTTTTTGTTACATTTTTATTTTAAATTTTTATTTCGAAATTAGTCAAAATTAATGTCAAACCTTTTATTTGCATAAAATTTTTCAATATGGCTCAATTATATTAGTAAGCAGTAAAACATAGAAAAAATCGTGTTTTAGAGTTTAAAACTATTATAATAAGCCGAATTTCATACTAATATTATGTTTTACATTAATTTTGATAAATTTGAAATGAAAACAAAAAATAAAAAAGTGACAAAAAATCCATACTTTTTGGATGTTGCCAAAGTCGAACGGTTTTTGCTCGGATGTTGCTAAAATCGAATGGGGTCTGTATTACTATTCCATAGTTACTAGTGCTGTTAACTTTAACTAGTTACTTAAACTCTCTGACATTGATTTTAATAATTCTCCCAACAAGCCCTTTCATTTGTCGTTTTTCCCAAGAATTTGTAAATTTTACTATTTCATAGTTACTAGTGCTGGTAACTTTAACTAGTAACTAGAACTCTCTAACATTGATTTTAACCCTCATCCGCATTAGGGTGTCATTTTGACACCATTGCAAGTTTGAAGGCTTGTAACTTCTTTCAGAAGCTTCAAAATACAAAAATTTCTTCGGGGACCCTAAATGAATTCAAAAGTTCTTCAATATTGCATCTTTCCTTTTTTTATGGACGAACCCTGGAAGCCTGGACAAAAAAACTCCCTTTTCCGACTTTTGATGTCATTTTGACACCACAAAAGTAAAATCTATTTAAGTCGTTTGAATTATTATGAACTTCATATAAAACTTATATCAATAGAAACCTTGTATTGTCAGTAAAATATGTTTAGAACATTATATACAGCTAAAGTTACTAGTTTTCTCGTTATTCAGCATGAAAGAAAAAAAATCCGAAAAAACATGCCTCACGAAAACTGCTGTAGTTCATATGTTACACGTCCAAAAAAAATATTTGCCTTATGCATATGAAAGCTGAAGTTAATGCCTACATCATGAAGACAAGAAATATTTTTTTAAATTTTTTTTAATGAAATGGTCACAAAAAGTTTAAAAAAGTGGTCTAAAAAACCTACTTTTCATTCGATTGCTAGTAAATACTGTTTGAGCGATGGTAGAGTTTTGAAAAAAATATGACTACAAAATGTATTAAAATTCCAACATTTTGCTGTCTTTAGATTTTTGATGCAACAAAAATTGAATTAACTGGAATTTTTCAAAGTTCACTACTTTGCGCGATTTTTTTACAAATTGAAATTTCATCTGTTTTTGTGGTCCACTGTCAGGTTGTACCCAGATTATCAGTGCTTTTACTTTGTTTGGACCAATCAAGAGTATATTCATTGGAAAGCACATTTAATCTGAATTCTAGTGAGGTGCTACAATTCACGCTGTGAGATTTCACAAAAATATGAAAATTATAAACGTAAAATCATTCCTGAATTTCTAGAACTACAAGCACCGTGTCCAGCAAATCGTGTTTGTTTGCTCTCCGAGTAGGTACGGTGGGTGGTGATTCGGGCAGAGAGCGAAGCCGACAGACGAAATAATGATGCGTGTCGTGACTAGCAAACGAGAACTACTGTCAATAGAAAATTTCCAACCGCGAAACGTACGACACGCATCATTATTTCGTCTGTCGGCTTCGCTCTCTGCCCGAATCACCACCCACCGTACCTACTCGGAGAGCAAACAAACACGATTTGCTGGACACGGTGCTTGTAGTTCTAGAAATTCAGGAATGATTTTACGTTTATAATTTTCATATTTTTGTGAAATCTCACAGCGTGAATTGTAGCACCTCACTAGAATTCAGATTAAATGTGCTTTCCAATGAATATACTCTTGATTGGTCCAAACAAAGTAAAAGCACTGATAATCTGGGTACAACCTGACAGTGGACCACAAAAACAGATGAAATTTCAATTTGTAAAAAAATCGCGCAAAGTAGTGAACTTTGAAAAATTCCAGTTAATTCAATTTTTGTTGCATCAAAAATCTAAAGACAGCAAAATGTTGGAATTTTAATACATTTTGTAGTCATATTTTTTTTTTCAAAACTCTACCATCGCTCAAACAGTATTTACTAGCAATCGAATGAAAAGTAGGTTTTTTAGACCACTTTTTTAAACTTTTTGTGACCATTTCATTAAAAAAAATTTAAAAAAATATTTCTTGTCTTCATGATGTAGGCATTAACTTCAGCTTTCATATGCATAAGGCAAATATTTTTTTGGACGTGTAACATATGAACTACAGCAGTTTTCGTGAAGCATGTTTTTTCGGATTTTTTTTCTTTCATGCTGAATAACGAGAAAACTAGTAACTTTAGCTGTATATAATGTTCTAAACATATTTTACTGACAATACAAGGTTTCTTTTGATGTCAGTTTTGTTTAAATCGGTCTAACACGCCAAAAGATATAACGATTTGAACTTGTGGTGTCAAATTGACACCACAAGTGCTGATTAGGGTAATGAAATCTAATGCGGATGAGGGTTAATAATCCTCGCAAAAAGCCCTTTCATTTGGCGTTTTTCCCGAAAAATTGTAAATTTTACTATGTCATAGATACTAGTGCTGGTAACTTTAACTAGTAACTAGAACTCTCTAACATTGATTTTTATAATCCTCGCAAAAAGCCCTTTCATTTGGCGTTTTTCCCAAAAAATTGTAAATTTTACTATTTCATAGTTACTAGTGCTGGTAACTTTTACTAGTATCTTGAACTCTCTAACATTGTTTTTTTTTATAATCCTCACAACAAGCCCTTTCATTTGGCGTGTTTCCGAAAATTTCGAAATTGAAAACAAGCTCAACAATTTTGAATCGGTTGAGCCAACAAGCTCAAGCTCCTCTGGAGGCATGAGCTAACGGGCTCACGAGGGAAAAAAAGAGCTAAGGTTTCTTCCAAACAAGAGCTTAGCAATACGAAGCTCCGGAGACAAAAACGATAGGAGCTTCGTCGATTGCTTTGTATGCGGAGCTATGGAAATAAAGAGCTATGAAGCTCGCTCAAATGAGCTTAATTTTCAATCCCTGGTCAATACAAGAGAAGTGACATATATTAGGTGAAACAGATATGACTGTCGACATGCGGTACAAGTTTTGATCAAAAACTTGATTTAATAGGGAACATTGAGGCCTTTTGGCAACCCTAAAAAAAAAATAATTTTTTTTGAAATTTTTTTTTTCCACGGAAACGATATTTGTACGGCTTCAATGATTGAATAACCATGATGCAATTTCTACAATTTAATATCTTTATATAAACGGACGTTTATATCCACAAAATTCTGTTGCCAATCCAAAGATAGAAGGGACTGAATACTTGTCCATTATAAGGAAAATACACTAATTTTGCGCTTGACGTAACAGATATAACTAACGTAATTTAGATCATATGCTTCTATGATTTCAAATCGGTTAATATTAACAGATAGCCAGAAGCAATGGGACCGTAAGAGATTTTATTGAACGGAGTTACTAGGAGAGCAAAGAGATTTGTTAAATGAAAAATCATATTCCAAATTGGTAGAACGAGAAAATATGGAAGAATACAGCTTGTGCAAATGCAAGTACTACATATGCACTATTGGCATACCCTTCTCGAGAGAAAATACGTACAAAGGTTAAAAAATACTAGCAAGAATTTAAAACTGATTCAGATTCAAAACATTTCCTTCCAATGTTTTGAACTTGAAAAACTTCTGAACTCTGCATGCAATAATTGACCTTGACCTATTTTCTCCCCCGCCCAGATACAGCCTCATTGATTTCCAATAGACAGAAATATGAGATAAACGTATCTGGGAAGTACTGGATAAGTCGCCTGTTACGACATGGACCAGTATCCCAGTGGCAGTATTCTTTAGGCCGCTGCCACACAGCCAGGGGCAGTACAATACAATTTTTTCACGGGTCTAAAAATTTAACAAAGGTTCCAAAAACTTAATTCCAAAAGTTTAGTGAAAATCGAATAACTTTTGATGTTAAATCATGAAAATTGCCGTATTTCATTTCTTTATCGATCAGCAAATCAGAACTAAAATAAACGATCCTTTGAGTTGCTAGCATTCTCCTCTATTATTCCAAAAATCTATGACCATATCTGCAATGCCTTTTATCACAGATTCTATTCGAAAGATTTTTGTCAATTTTTTTAGGAAAATACATTTTAAAATTTTTCAGGCATTGAATAAACATTAGAATTTATCAAATTCATATGACCTAGAACACAAAGCCATCCAAAATATATGCTTCTTAGTTCAACCCAAAATAAACTTACAAAACCAGATCAATATATGTACAGATCGTAAATATAAGAAATCTTTCAGAATTAAAAATAATCTGTCTGTGATTGTGACTTACAGAGACAGAAACTTGCTTAACAACTCTATGAGTTTACAGATATTTAACATCAACCTGGTTATAATTTGGTTTTCAGAGTTCTTCAAAGTCGTTTCATTGTTTGGCATTGAACGTACTCGTTGTCATTTCAATTCTAAGTTGTTCCTTAATTTGTGAAAATGTAAGTTTAAAAAGGACACCACCACCCCCCTGAGCCCTTCCAACGCCCCCCAAATTTCAAAGTTGAGCTCACCGCCCCCTAGAAGCTCTCAACGCCCCCAAGAGGACGGTAGGGACCACTTTGAAAACCACTGGTTTAGACGTAAAATAGGTAAACCTATTAGCGCTACATATGCAAGCGTTTTTAAACCATCAAAGATTAAAAAAAAAAACCAAATGGTGCTAGGAGCGACGCGCTTCTTGAAGCCATCGTGATCACACAAAAAAAGATAATACTACATTAGACTGAGTCGATTTGGGATCTAATAATATTCGTCTTAGACCAAAATTCATTCATTCGCATTGCAGATATGGTCATAGATTTTTGGAATAATAGAGGAGAATGCTAGCAACTCAAAGGATCGTTTATTTTAGTTCTCATTTGCTGATCGACAAAAAAATGAAATACGGCAATTTTCATGATTTAACATCAAAAGTTATTCTATTTTCACTAAACTTTTGGAATTAAGTTTTTGGAACCTTTGTTAAATTTTTGGACCCGTGAAAAAATTGTATTCAAATTTAGTTTACAATTGCCATAAATAAAGGTTTAAATTAACTTTATCAAAAATGATACTATTTGAATAACTTTTTACTACTATTTAAAATACTTTTTTTTATGTGATTTCACTGAATTATCAGTAAATGTTTTGGGAAAATTAAAGGCAAATTTAATAAGTAAAGAATTCTGTTTCCCTAAATTTTGATAGAGTATTTGATACAATTTTTTTTTGTTTTCAACTTTAAGTATTTGTCCTGAAAAAAAATTTTCATTCTTCAAATCAGCATTCTTTCTAAAGATTTTTCAAAAATTCGCTCAGGGGGGCGTTGAGCTTAAAAATTAATCGAAAGGGGGCGGTGAAGGAAAAAAGTTTGAAAACCACTGGTCTAAACGATGGCTGTTTTACTTTCATACGTGATTTGATTCATAAATAAGAGCCCCGCCTGGTTTAAGTTATAACTCGTATTTAGCAAACAGCAGTTCGAAAGTGAAATCGCTATTCCATTCACTTTCAAAGCACAACCCTATCTGGGGTGATCTTTACCTCTAGTTCCAACAAAGAAGTTAAAATTTCTTCATCAGCTACCTAAGGGTCCAACGCCGATTGACCGACGTATAGGACAGAAATAAAAGATCTCCACTGTCTTCACTTGCTGCCAGCCAAGGTTTTCGTCAAATGTGCGGATTCCAGCGGCTAGACTACGCCGCTATGCGCTTCTAGGCCTGCCTCTTCTTCGATACCCATCTGGATTCCAGTCAAGCACCTCTCTACAAATCTCGTTCTCATCTCTTTGCAGCGTGTGTCCATTCTATCCCCACATGCGTTTTGGAATCTCGATTTCTAGCGCCTTTCGGTAACACCAGCAATGAAGTTAAACGTTTAATTTCAAGTTACATGGTCACCAAGCGCGAATGCTATTCTGCAGGTAGCGATTCACAATACGGCTTTGAAGTTTGAGCTGAAGATTCGGATTTTTGGTCGTAGAGAGATCTGACGTGACCGCCAGATATTTCGGAGACTCTTAAACGCAAACCGGGCTTTTCTGATCCGGATTTAGATGTCCTTCTTGGTACCACCGTCAGGCGTAATCTGGCTACCAAGATACTGGAAGCACTCCACTTTCTCAAACTTTTGTCCAGCTACCACGAAATTGGAGAGATTTTCTGTGTTGATTTCCATCGACATGGTATTTACGACATTGACATTGAGACCTGCTACTTGGAGCTTTCGGTGAGGTCGTCGAGTTTGTTCTTCATATCCGGATGTCTTTGAGCGAGTAAAAAAATATCGTCTGCCAGGTCGAGGTCGTTCAGTTGCTTCAGCAGTTACCGGCTTTGGATCAGACAAGACACCGTCGTGCAGGACCTTGCATGAAAATTTCTCGTACTGTCTTCGAGCCGCCCAGATGTTTTCACCAGCAGAAGAGAGCAGAAATTCGTTGATTTGTTCCAGTATTATTCATAGTATAGTGATGTGATCCACACATGATTGTCCGAAACGTAATCCAGCTTGTCGACGTCGGAGTGTAGCGTTAATCTTCTACTGGGTCCTGTTCAGGATCACTTTGCAGAGTATTTTGAGGGTTGTACAGATCAACGTTATGCCTCGCCAGTTACAGCACTCTGTCAGGTCTCCTTTTTTAGGGACCTTTACAAGGATACCCTGCATCTAGTCGGCCGGGAATGTTGCAGTATCCCAAATGTCAGCGAAAAAACGGTGCAACATTTGTACTGACAAGGCAGGATCCGCTTTTAACATTTCAGCAGGAATGCCATCGATCCCGGGAGCTTTGTTGGATTTCATGGCTTTGATTGCCGCATCTATTTCAGCCAGCGAGGGTGCTTCCGAGTTGACGCCTGCGGGTTCTGTTGGCCATCGCTATTAGTGACTCGAGAGAGTTGTTCGAAATGCTCAGTCCAAAGTTTTAGTTGATCTGTTCGATCTGTCAACAGCTGACCTGCTCGGTCTTTCAGCAGCTTTCTAGCATTAGTACTTGCGCCACTAAGGGGACGAAAAATACCGTATAATAAACTACCTATTCCAGCTTCGTATATCGCTAGCGGATGGCTGCTTTGGCTGGCCCGGTAAAAGCCGGCTCAATTCCGACTTTCGCTTTTCTCCGATCAGCCAGCCTCCAGGTTTCATCCGACATCCGTTCACTTCTTCTTTCACAATTTTCACCATGGCTCGCCATGATAATAGCAAACCGGTTTCCTTAGTATTCAATAATTTTTCTCAATAGAGAACATAAGACTATTTTTTTGCAAAAAAAAATTATCTTTCTGACACTCCAGAATCTAAAATTATTATGAAAGATAATAAAATGCGTTGTCAATTTGCCTTGGAATGAAATTCCGAGGTTCTTTTCCAATATATTAAGCAAAAATGGGTTTTCAAAACAAGAACGAATTGATCATAGCTCAGCAAAAAGCTTCTACCAAGTTCCGGCGCCACTAAGAAGTAGTAGTTAAACGTACACACCAGGTTGACCACAGAAACACTCAAACCTAGCAAACAACTCGAATCTATAGATAACTCGGAAACGGACGATTTGGACCAGGGACCTCACGATGAAGCTGTCCCGATCATCGAAACCGATCAACCTTCCGGGAGCAACAAATCCCTAGTATCTCGGGTGAAGCGTAAGTCTGGTAAGGCCACCGGTGCTCTGAGCCGACCGAAAGGTGGCAGCGATAGTGGCAGTAAGAGTATCAGTCGAAACGCCAACAAAGGTGAGCGGTGTGTTTCTAACCTTTAAGCAGTTTTCTTTTCATCCAGTTTTGTCCTTTGCTCTCATGATATATCGAACATTCATTTAATTTTTGGCTAAACTGCAAAAACTGTAGCTCGTTTAATGCCTTGCTTTTTTGAAAATTTACGCAAAATTTATCAGCAATATTGCTTATCTAGAACTATTGATCATCTCCAGAAAAAAACCCACATGCTCACATCAATAGAAACAATAGTTCTAGTTCACGAGTTAACCGACATTAGTCAATCACAGGCGTGCATCGCTTAGCACTCTCATATCAATTCCCAAAGTTTGCAGCATCCATTCGCTTAGGCTTGCGTGATCGCTTCCGATGGGATTTTTGGATACGCTTTAAGTTTCAACCAGTTTACCTTTGTAGGTCAATACGACGAGGACGGAGGTTACGTTCCACCGCTGCCGGATTCTCACGAGAGCGTCGACGAGAAGGAAGAGAGTGAGGAAATCGAGGAAAGTCCGGAGCTGCACCAGTTCCGGGAGGTATCGGAGGTACGCTTTCCGGGAGAGGTAGGGCCCCTGGGGGGTCATCGGCTGTGCAAGATCCAATGCATCAAGGGTCACTGGATTGGACCGCTATGCGCAATGAACGAACACGAGGTGGACGAGCATGGACAGCTGAAATTTGAACCCCTGTACAAACGCTGTGTGGTAGATCACATTCCGCCCCATTTGCTGTTGAGCTACAAGAACGTTTCAGTGGTAAGTTGTTTGAGTAAGGGTGATGATTTCCATAGAGACGTTTTACTCAACACAGAAGCCGGAAAACAGATTTGGCGTCAGATAATATCTGAGTTAAAGTGCCAGAAAATTTTTAAAAACCTTCTGTTTTGCAGGAGCAAATAAGAAACAGGAATTACGATAGACTGTGAATATCATGGCAGCAGATCGACGCGCCAGCAAAACAATTTAACATGATAGAAGTAACTACGTACGAAGTAACCGCAGATCAAGACAAAGATTTGATACATTTTTAAAGTATAGAAATGTTTACATTATGGAAATCACCTCCCTAGCTTTGTCAATAAATACGTTCAACAATAAAATAATCATCAATTTCAGACGCTTGGATGGGATCTTCCTCATGGCCATACACTGCAGGCAAGATGTCGCGATTTAGGGCTCTACAAACTGTTAGGCGAAACGAAGGTCTTGTGTTCTAACGGGCTATGGGCCCCCAAAATGCCATCTTGTGTGCCAACTACCCTCTTAACCAATTATTCAGGTAAACCATACACAATATCTCAAAGTGCCTATTTCACAAAGAAGGTTTTGTTTTTAATTGTAGATGATAGTCCCCCATCGATTCGGATCAAAGTCGGAGTAGGATCTGCTGCGTACGAACCTTCGGGTGTGTTAGCTGTTCTGCCAACCAGTACCATTCATCTGGATTGTATGTACCCGAGACGTCGAGGATCACCTGAATGGACCTGGACCGGATGGTTCCGACAGTACTTAACCGGTACGAAATACATTCGTAGCTCCAAGCTTTATCCACATTATCCAATCGGAATCCCCATCAGAAAAAAGTCTTATTTCATCATTCTGCTTTGCGTTTATCAAATTAAGCAGAAATTCTGACAGTAGCTCCCTCTTTTCCCTGTCTATCAATATCTTAACCTCTTGCATTGAAAACGTGTTCCTTTAAAACAAACCAAACGTAGAATTCCCCTGGCAGGAAATCACCGTTAATCAATACAACCCCATTCCGGATTATTTCCATGTAGGTTGGTCGGCGGTTCCGGAGGAAAAAGCCTCCCGCTATCGGCTCACTATCAAGGACATCCAAAGCCAGGACTCGGGCACCTACACCTGTGCCTCACCACGGGGTCTCACCAACAGCATTGTGATTATTGTTGCAGGTGCTGGACCAATGATATTGAATTGGTGTTTTTTTATGAGTACGCAATAACAGAAATTTTCGTTTTTTCTTGTTACAGTATCGCAATGTACATCTTTACTGGAACCGAAACCACCACTGTCTTTGAGGTTGGAAGGAATTAAACTTGGTCAACGGGCTCTATATCGTTGCCCGCTCGGATACACCTTACAGGGAACGGCCAATGCCACTTGTCTAGCATCAGGTAAGCAAGCATAAGATTTGATTAGAATCTGAACTGGTCTAAAGTTGTGAAAACTTCGAATTCATATCCTGACTTTATTATAGGGTATTTTATTATGTTTATGACTTTGCTACTACCCTGTTCATTCTGGATGACGTTTAAACAGCTGATTTCTAATTTTCAATTTTAAAATCTGTGTATAGTGAACTCCAGTTTTCGTAATTTTCGTGAAAATGAGAAGCATTTCCCCAAAAAAAAAACGCAAAAATATCGCGCACAAATGTTGTGAATACTTTCCCCAATATATCGCTGAGCCAGTTGGTGAAAATGGAATAAGAAAGCATTGGAGCCAGCGGTCCCAAATGTGATTTGGAAGTATGGAAAGAATCAAGGAATAGTCGAGATAGCCATGACCAGTGACTGGTATCAACGAGTTCCAGTACGATCCTCATGGCTGAATATTTTGTGAATACTGGTACGCGCACTTCGAAGACGTTTTCAAGGAAGACGGCAAGCAGTTCGACGACAACGCAAAGGTGAGGATGCTTCTCCGTAAGATTGGCACGTTGTTCCCCCAAAACGCTACGTGAAGAGCATCCTGCCAAAGCAGCCCCAAGAATTCTGTTCCGAAGAAACCGTCACGAAATTGAAGAAACGATTCGGAAGGCAAACATCGCTCTTCAACGTTCGCTATCAGTGTCTTCAGTACGTGAAGAACGATGCAGATGATTTTCCACCTACGCGGCCTCCATCAACAAAACTGTGAAGCGTTCCAATTGCCGAAGCGGTTCGTCTGTGGTCTCCAGTCACCACGCGATGCAGACTACCGGACACGATTGATTGGCAAGCTTGAAGCAGAAGAATTCACACCCGCCGGTGATGGAACCACTCTGACGCTGAAAAACCTAGTGGAGGAGTGCAGCCGGATCATCAACGTCAAATAAGACACAAAAATGATCAATGAGGGGGGAAACGACAAGTACGTTAACAGCATCGCCCATCATTCGAAGACTGCTAGCAAGAAGAAGGTCCCGAAAACACCCTTATAGTTGTGTGGATACCAACATTATGTTAAGGATTGCCCTAATCAACACCGTCATTGCAGCAAGTGCAAGAAGAAGGGACACCAAGATGGTTATTGTTCCTCTGCTGAGCAGAAGCCATTCAAGCCGGTCGACCAACCAAAGCACAAGGACACCGTCAAATCCAAGGGCACTTTGGTATATCGGTTGGACCACTCCACGAAACGGAAATACATCAAGGTGGACCTGTACAACTTCCCAGTCCAGCTACAACTGTGCGTCGAACATTACAATTATTCCCGAACAAGTCTTGGAAACAAATGGTCAACAAATGGTCAAGCAATTCAAGAGCTATCAGCGCATCAGAAGACAAGATTGGTATCATTGGTGAATTTTTTGCAAACATAACCGTCCATGGTACTTCCAAGCAAGGACAAGTTTTCCTTTCAACTAACCCGGATCTCAAAGTCTTCCCATTCAACACACTGATCCAGTCCTTGCAGCAGAAATCCAACATTCGACGTTGCAGTTTCTGCAGTTGATCCTGAAGGAAAGACACCAGCTGAACTTTTCCTGAAAAGGCCGGTTCGAACAACTCTGGATCTTACCAAGCCGCAGATTCCAAGCCCAACTGCAGTGAGCATGAAGCAAAGCTATGATGATAGTTTCATCCAGCCTGCCACTATTTATCCATTCCCAATCTCCTGACAGCCCTGTCCAAAATCGTAGGCCATGACTTGCTGCAGAAACAAACATGAAAATATGATCATTCGTCTTCTGACCACGACCAGTATTTTCGTAGTTTTACTTTTCGGAGAATACAACAGAGAGGAAATCAGCTTCGTGGACAAACCGGGTCCGGTGGATAAAACTTTGGACGGGTAAGTCATGCGTGCTTACGTCAGTAAGAAAAAGTTCGGGACGTGGCCTAAAAGCTGGGATCTCCTCTCAGCACCAATCATTAGCCAGCTGCCTAAGCTTAGAGGTTGAAGCGTAAATCTTCTAAGCCAGAGGTCATGAGATCGAATCTTGGTCATGGTACAGTACTGCTTCTGGAAGTTGGCGGTTTTAGTATTTAAAGCATTCTAGCAGAGGATGAATAACGAGTCTTTTATAAGGGTATATACAGACGATAAAATTGGCGAAAAATTGGCCTCAGCCATAACCTCAAATTTTGATTTACTGGCAACCTCACCAGTGATGCTAGGTGCGTTATTAAAATCAGCATTTGTTTGATTTCAACTAATTAAAAATTTTCTGAATTGGTTAAGGTTTAACTGTCAACAGCTAAACGTTTGAATTCATGTACGAGAAATAGTTACACATTCGAATAGAAATCTACCGAAAAGTTGCAGTTCTCAATGAAAAGACTTTTTAATAATACTGTATTTAAAAAACATTATAATCATTTTACAAATATCAATGCACTTGGCATCCCTAAATACCTTAAAAATCAAAACAAGAACATGTGTATCGCTTTTCCACAGGGCGAATTTGTCGATATTAGTATAGGAATATCGCGTTTTTCGCGGGCCCTTTTCAAAAATCGATTGTGATCTCCCATGGTTTGAGGTTAGGGCTGAGGCCTCTTGTTACGGTGGTGTTCGTGTAGAACTGTCAATAGGTATATCCTAATAGCCTCGACTTCAAGCAACCGCATAAGACTCTCGAGTTTCTCGTCGTCCGAACCTTCCAACAGTTTTTGTGTTGACTTTCACGAACTTCCTCAATTCTTCGCTTCTTCACGGGCTTCTAAACCAGGACGCAACGAGCCAGGTTTCACGGCATCATCCGTCCCGGCCCTGAGTTCGAGTGTGGCGATGAGGTTGTCCAGCCTGCATTACCAGGCAAGTACATGTTTCGTTTTGGAACTTTCATCATCAGGTCTTTCACGAGCATCCTCAATTCCTCGCTTCTTCACGGGCTTCTACACCGGAACGCAACGAGCCAGGTTTAACAGAGACCTCGGAGCCCTTCGACTCAGTCGCGCTGAATCCAGCCAGCTGCATCAGTCGTCTCGGACCTGAGTTCGATTGCAGCGATGAGGTTCTCGACAGTCAAGTATTCAACTTTCGTCGACCTTCCTCTTCGTGATGGATTTTTCCGTTCCAGTGAACGACGGTCCGGTGTGTCCGTTGGGTCACGAGATCAACTAAATCTCTATTATTAAAATGTCGGCAGTATCAACTCCTGCGTCAACGAGTATCTGCTAACCACCTCATGTTTCAGCTACGATATTGTGGCTCTCACAGAAACCTGGCTGAACGACAGAACCCTTACTAGTTCGGTTTTTAGCTCCAACTACACAGTGTTCCGGCGTGACCGAGGTCCTCACAACAGTACTAAATCGTCCGGCGGCGGAGTTCTGATTGCCATCCGATCCGGTTT
Organism: Uranotaenia lowii; assembly: GCF_029784155.1. Taxonomy (NCBI): domain Eukaryota; kingdom Metazoa; phylum Arthropoda; class Insecta; order Diptera; family Culicidae; genus Uranotaenia; species Uranotaenia lowii. The sequence goes on from NC_073692.1 coordinate 131,243,278, forward strand.
TTTAGCCACTCCAACCGACGACAAATCATGGAACGATCAGGAATTTGAGGGGATCCCTATCGATCTAAGTACTCGAAAGCTCTTCGTCGGGGTTATATATTTAAGCGCGACCTTCGCAGAGTCATTTTTCCGCGGCCTTTCTCGATTGTGTTTCCTTACTGTTCCCGTTGCTCTCTCATTATTGGCGACTTCAACTGGCTCGGACTTCAATGGTGTTTCTCCCAGTGCGGTTTTTTGTTTGCTGATCCAGCGAGATCTTCATTTACTACGCCCTCCAGTTTGATTCTCGGCTCACTCAGCACAGCAACTCTCCGCCAAATTATCAGCTCTGTTGTGGTATGAGCCTACTTGGTTGAATGATTCAACTGAATCAAAGCAATCGAAAGATTCCTTTTAATTCAACCACCGTGGTTGAATTAAAAGGAATCTTTCGTTTGCTTTGATTCAGCAAATTATTTGCGTCGAGAATAAGAATGGTCGCTTGCTCGATCTTCTGCGCCTCTGGTTAAGCTTGTTCCTCATCACCCAGAACTGCTGCTATCGCTTGAAATTCCTGAAGTTGTGACTCCTATCAAGAAGCCGACATACTTTTTTCTCGATTTCAAGAACGCCGATTTTGTCGCTATTTCACAAACGCTTGACGCCATCGACTGGGGTTCTGAACTCGAAACTTCCGATCCAAACGCCGCTGCTATGAAGTTCTCCCATATCATCAACTACATCATCGATCGTCACGTACCACAACGCTCAGCAGCTACTGACCTACGTGCTCCCTGGGTCACGAAAGAGTTGCGACAAATGAAAGCACTCAAGAACAAAGCTACTACCTTATCCTACCTGCGTGGTCTTAAAACAAGACCCAAATCTTTTTGGGAGTTCATTAAGGACCAACGGAAAGAATAGGGCTTACCGTCCTACATGTTTTTGGAAGACACGTCGGCAACATCGGACCTTGATATTTGTAACATCTTCGCTGACAAATTCCGTAGTACTTTTGATTCTGGTTCAATATCCACGGACCAGTTGACTATTGCGTCCCACGTCAGAGTACTTACGTTCATCACGTGTCGTAATCGATGCATCTTGATGGCGACTGCTAAGCTGAAATCCAGTCTTTCTACAGGTCCGGATGGCATTCCAGCGACTTTCCTAAATGCTTAAACTTATGCTGACTCCTATAAAACGAATCTTCCAAGCATCGATCACGGAAACCACGTTCCCTTCCATTTGGAAAGAGGCTTACATGTTTCCGGTCTACAAAAAAGGAATGTTAACCATTATCGCGGTATTTCTGCCCTATGTGCGGTTGCCAAACTGTTTGAACTGGTTGTATTAGATCCATTGCAAATTTTATTTCTCTTACGACCAACATGGATTCAGACCTAAGCACTCTACGACAACAAACCCGTTGACGTTTACATTTTCGGTGCAAGACAGCTTTGCCAGAGTATCCCGAACTGACGTAATCTACACCGAAATGTCCGCGGCTTTCGACAAGATAAACCACAAAATAGCTATAGCCAAACTAGATTATATCGCTATTTGCGGCTCTTTACTGGAATGGTTCCATAGCTACCTGGTAGCATGGAGACTTATTGTTCGAACAGGTGAATCATTTTCCAATCTGCCTCTTCTGGAGTACCTCAAGGGAACCACCTAGGACCCATAATATTCCTGATCTACTTCAACGACGTGCTGCTGCTTCTCGATGGACCAAAAGTGGCGATAAAGCTTCCAGATGCCTGGGCCTTTTATTTCGCATGACAAAAGACTTTGAGGATATTCATTGTCTCAAGGGCCTTTAATGGAGCTTGGTTCGATCGTCCCTCGAATATGCCTAGGCTGGCCCCTACTACCAAAATGGCTTGGAGCATATCGAGGCCATCCAGGGGCGATTTTTGCGTCTCGCTCTGCGGAACCTGAACTGGCAAGACCCGTTCTGACTTCCCAGCTACGAAAACCGCTGCCGCCTAATCGACATCGACACGCTGCAAGCCCGCCGAAACGCAACACGGGCCTTTATTGTCGCCGATCTGCTTTCGTCTAGAACCGACTGCCCCGCATTGTTAGAAGCACTATGTTGATGAAAATAAATAAACAAACAATCTAAACTTCTGAGAGTTTATACGCTTGAACGCATAGATGTGAATGGATCTTTCAAGGGAAAATCACGTTGCACTTAAGATCTCTTATTTGAACTTACAGGTTGCACTTAGGATTTAACATATGTGTGTGCTCATTGAATGCTAACCAATTGTTCACCTGGTTCGAACCTGGTACAAAAGATCTTTCATCTGGTCGCAGTGGCCTGTCCCCAACAAAAAAAGCACCATTTATTGTGCTAAGGTAAGATGGGGATTAGAGACATACATCTAAGAAGCTGAACAAGGGGTCAAAAACAAGCTGCTTCGTCAAAACAAGAACTCGAGTCGGAAACATGAATTATTACCGAAAAATTCGGTAAAGCTGATTCGGCAATGGTGTATGTGAGTGTAGCATGCTTTCCGAGCCATTCGTGACCATTGACACAATGAATACAGCTGTTGACGTCCGAGATTTCCTAAACTGTCGTTTGCTGCCCATGAACTACAAGCATGATCACCCAGTACTGTTTTGACCGGGTTTGACATCAGTTCATTACTCGAAGTACACGATGGCTTGGTATTAATCCAGAGAAGTCCAGATCGATTTTACCCAATTTTCTTCAAGCGAGACCGATTAAACTTTTTGCGTTCTTAGAAAACATTTGAAGCCTGCAGATCCTATCGAAAACTTCGCAAAAGACTGGAAAACTGGCCAAAAGCTCAACTATTCGGTGGGGTGGGGAAAATTTGGGTATTAGACCGGCGGAAAACTCGGTACATATCCAGGCCACGTAAACTATTGAGTTGTTTATTCCTTTCAGAATCGTTGACATCTCCCTTTAGATAATCTCAGGTGCACAATTTAAACCGAACAACAGCTTCGTGAAACGGAAAATCCCATTTCCCGGCAGAAAAGACGTTAGTTCTCTAGAT